>NC_141141.1:26197150-26497150 GCF_053477565.2 Lygodium microphyllum
TCCTCTAGTTCGAAAATGAGCCATTAGTTCCATTGGGGTTGTTCAGTGCCAAGACACTTGATGGGGAGGCTACACCTATCCCATTGCATGCCATGACCCGTGCACAGACAAAGCAGGCCGGCATTTCATTACCAGGGCCTAGCAACCTTGACGTAACCTTAGTTGGAAAGAAGAGTCAGAGACGGAGGAGGAAAAGGTCAGACACTAAGGTCACTCTCAAAACCAAAAGTGCCACAACATTGCATGTTGGAAAGAGTGTCATTGACACAGAGGCAAAGAAGTCAGCTCCATGGATGGTTGAGAAGGGGAGTTCTAAGGTCTGGGAGTACTCCAAACCAAAGCGCCAACTCGAAGCCATTGAGAAAGTGAAGGAATGGGTGAAGGAGGCCCAAGAGCACCTAAAAGACATTGAGCCCATACTAGAAGATGGGATCGATGATCTCTCGAGCATAAGCATGCCAGTCTCTCCCCAACGACCAAGATCAAGGGATGCGCTGGCACCACAAGCAGTGACGCCTAGACAAAGTCCAAGTGCTACGGGCCAGTAAACCAGTCAGGGCCATTGGCCAAGAACCACAGAGTTAGGAGAGAGACAAGCGGCTAGCAACCTCCTTAATACATTAGTGACCACACTTGACTCTAAGCTTAGGTGACCTACTTAGGTAGCATCCAACACTATGGCAAGAGCTGAAACAATGGGTTAAAGAATCAAATGAGCCAGTTGCCACAAACCTGCCTGAGCATGATGTAGAAATGCAAATACCAAGTCTAACGCTGCACTCCATGCCTAAATCCTTGCACGTCAATGCCTTTTGGGAAGGCACGGAAATGCATGCATTCCTACCAGTCTTAGCTTTGGGGGATGTCACAAGAAAGGGGATCGTAGACATAGGGGCACAAGTGAGTGTGCTAAGCCATGCAGTACTCCAAACTTGGGGTAACCCATCGGTTGAGACTGCTAGGTTCAACGTCACACTGGCTAATGGAATGAAGGTGAAACCACTCGGACTGTTGAAAAATTGGCCAGTGAAGATTGTAGGAATCCAATTCTCTGTTGACTTTATAATCATGAAGGGAGTGGACTACGATATCCTGCTAGGCCAACCCTCGATCCGCAATGCGAGGGTTATAGAAGATGGGGCAACAGTCTTATCTTCTTACGCAATCAAACAGAGGGTGTAAGAGTAGAGATGGACACTTGGACGACTACACCGGTTGACCTAGATGCCATCTCCACCATGCTAAAGGGTGATGGACAGATTAGGAGATCTTATGGGGCCTTACCCAAGTATATCCCGTGCCCTGAGGACGAGTGAGACTAGATGTATGTTCTTGCTACCATCGACTTACCGTTCTTGGATATTTAGGAGTATGAACAAGCCATCAAGGAAAATGACAAGCCCAAGGACACACCCTCGACACCAATCTGCATAATACTGGAAGCTTATGCGGAAAGCCCAACCTTGTCACATTCCAAGTCCCAAACAATAAATGAGAGCTTCTGGAGATCTTAGAATATCTGACTGACAAGTTGGTTGGCATTCCAACAATGAATTTCAAACCACTCCAAGATCTCTTGGACGAGCCTGAATGGCGATGGTCCAAGGTGCATTAGTTAAACTTGACGTACAATTGGGCTTTAGTCCCCAACCAACTAGAAGAGATGTATCAAGCCTTGGAAAATGGGGAGCAATTGAACAAAGACAGCTCTAACAATGAATATGAAGATTGCTTTTCCTTCAGTGATGAGAATGAAAGGGAAATATACACTATAGAATACGACACTTGGGGACATGTAATTGAACAAATACGAGTTGACTCTAGACCATGCAAGCAGAATGCCTTTAGGGAAGGGAGAGGAGTTAGGCGCATGGGAACTTGGTTGGAGCACATAGGCACAATTGACTATGAGTAGGTAGGCCTAACCCACCCAAGTGATATGCCATTGCTAAGAACGGATTCATCTTTCGAGCTATGACCACGAGGAGAGACTCTCTCTTCTAGCGAAGACGAGGAGTTCGATTCTAAGTCAGAAGTCAATTTCGAGAGTGATCTTGAGATACCTCGACATCCTAAGACTAGACGCACAAAGGGGAACCTACTCGTCCACCTAAGACGCTGACGGTTAAGGGAGGAACGGCAAAAGCTGCCTAAGGAAACACAGATAGAAGAGCAGTGAAAACTGCAAGACCTACCAAAGTGATTCACGAAATTCAAAAAAGGAGATAGGATAGTGATCTTGCTGGGAGCCAAATGACAGGGGCAAGCAAGTGAACCAATCGAAGGACCCGCCAAGGTCAAGGAGGTCAATTTAGCCAGAGAAGGGGAGATGCCTCGACGTATCTTTATAGCCAATGACTTGACTAAGGGAGAGGAAGCAAGTCTCACTGCTCTCTTACGAGAGTATATAGACATCCTTGCTTGGTCACTAGAGGAGCTCAATGGGGTAGATGTTAGTGTGGTGATTCACAACATACCCATGACACCAAATGCAATGTCAATCAAGCAGCGGACCATACCCCATAAATCCAAAGCACGCCCAAACCATCAATGAAGAAATTGACAAGCTAATGAGAGCATGATTTATCTAGGAAATTGAGCACACGGAATTGGATTTTGTGCATAGTCATCGCATTGAAGAAGAATGGAAAGATTAGAGTGTGCGTCAATTACAAGAAGTTAAATGCAACTACCAAGAGAAATAACTATCAATTGCCATATGCATAGCACATGCTTGAGAGAGTGGCTGTCTGGGCGGATTCTTTGGATACAATCAGGTGCAAGTGCATCCTAATGATAGGCATAAAACTGTAATCGCCACTGAATGGGGCGTCTTTGCCTACATAGTCGTACCTTTTGGGTTGACTAATGCATCGGCCACCTTCTAATGACTGATGTGCACAATATTCAAAGACATGCTTAGGAAGGAGTTAGAGGTATTTGTGGATGACTTATGTGTTTACTCTACTTGGAGGGAACACTTAGACAGACTTCGAGTAGTCTTTGAAAGGTGTCGACTATATCATCTCTCATTGAACCCCTTGAAGTGCCAGTTTTGGGTGAAGCATGGATGCATCCTAGGACATGTGGTGTCGAAGAATGTCATTGCCACATATTTCTCGAAGATTAGGGTCATTGTCGACCTTCCATCCCTAACTAATTACAAGGGCGTTCAGTGCTTCTTAGGTCATACAGGGTATTATCGACGGTTCGTGTTGAACTATGCATTGATTGCTAGACCTCTATACAAGCTATTGATCATATTTGAATGGACCGAGGAATGCCAATGTGCTTATGAGGAACTAAAAAAGGCTCTGACCACGGCACCAATTCTACAAGCCCCAGATTGGGCACTCACGTTCCATGTGCACATGGTGAACACAACTTGGATTACCTAGTGAGCTTTGCTAGTAGACAACTCACTGAGATCGAAATAAATTACTCAACAATGGAGAGAGAGGTCTTGGCCATGGTGTTTGTTGTAAAGAAATTTCAGCATTATCTTTTGGCTATGCCTTTTACCTTCTTTGTTGACCATCAAGCCTTGTTGTATCTTGTTAACAAACCTTGCGCTACAGGGGATATCGCTAGATGACTACTTCTGGTTTTGGAGTTTGACTTCTCCATGGTGGTACGTAAAGGAAGCAACGTTACATGGCTTACAAGATGGCTGTAGGACAAACCCCCTTTAGGTTGACCTATGGTACGGATGCAATTCTACCCTTAGAGTTCTTCGTGCCTAGCCTTAGGATAGCCCTTCAAGAGAGATGGGATGGGAAGGTGGCATGGACAGAACGACTAATTGAGCTCGAATTCTTATCGAAAACCCAACTTTCTAGCCACCCATGCGCTAATATGTGAGAAGGCAAGACATAAACGCTGGTTTGACAAGCATGTCAAGTAGCACAACTTTGAACATGGTAACTTAGTACTGGTGTACTCAGTCAAAGGACATAAGCAGAAAATGAAGTTTCGCGGGCTAGGTCCTTTCAGGGTTCGAACCATCAGCCAAACTAGCAACGTAGAACTCGAATCCCTAGAAGGTGAGGGCATAGGCTTCTTCAATGGCAGTTGTATAAAGAAGTATTTCCCTCCCACACACCCATTGCATGAGCCACCAATGCTAGCATCCCCTGTGCAAGTACGAGTAGCCACTATCACTGAGATGGATGATGAAGATGAGGAAGCTGTAGAACTAGCTTACCTAAGCATAATGGTCATTGCTAAGCACACATACACCATCAATGCATTGATCGATGAGAGAGTTGACTTTAATGTCTTAACTCATGACCATTGGACCCAAATTGGCAAACCGCAGTTACATCGTACTAACGCTAGGCTCAGCCCATATGGAGGCCGATCATACACATTTTTGGAAAAGTGCAAGGTTGTAGTTTCTCTCAAGTCTGAAAGCATACCGATCATCTTCTATGTGTTGCCCAACACTAAAGATGCAAGCTCAGAATCGCTGTTAGGACGAACCTTTAAGAAGCGAGCTCATTGCCATGTCAACTACGAATCACAACATATCCACCTAGCCATGGGCAATGTTAGCATAGTTATAGCTTTCAGTAAGGGCGGCATGACTCCTTTCAAGTCTGCGAAGCCACCGATAGAGAAACTCACCGTCAAGTCTGAGGAGGGGGGTCGTGACTCATCACAATCCGCTAAGCCTCAATAGTAGCAAACAGTTGAACCCAATGTTGAAGCCCATGAACCCCAGCTCAAATGGGTACCGAAACATCAAGGACCACCACCTAGAACCAGAAACCCCCAGCTGTGCAAGGCTAATGATTGACACTCAAAACCTAGGAGGCCAAGACAAAACTATACAAAGCAACGCAGGGTCAAGCTGCGATGGGTCCCCAAGACCTTATTGCAATCGCAAGGTTACTATGAGAGTAACACCTGGATTTGGCTACCTAAAGCCAAAACAACCAAAGGCCCTACTCAAATGCCACCCTTAAACTTGACCACATGAAACATTGAGCCAGAGACACTAGGGCCACAAGAGAATCGGACCGCTATGTCCATAGAACCTCCAAAACCTAAATCAGCAAGGCCCAAACCAATCTATCACCCAAAACCGTAGCCTGTTACTAACAAACCGCCCAAATCTAGCACCGATGGTGCCCTTCAGATCTCAAAAACATTTAGTAGCATGACAACTGCAGCTACAACCAAACCCATCAAACATGAGGCCAAGCTACACCCTCGGGAGCAAACCAAACAACAATCAATAGTTATTGAACTCTCTATTACCGCCAAACCCCAACCACATGTTGGCCTTAAACCCTCTTATAAGTGGCGATCAATTCTAACCTTGGTCGCGGACTTAGCTGAAAATATGGCGGACTTAGTTATTGAACTCTTTATTATTGCCAAACCCCAACCACACGTTGGCCTTAAACCCTCTTATAAGCGGTGATCAATTCTAACCTTGGCCGCGGACTTAGCTGAAAATATGGGGGACAAATTGGTTGCTTGTCTAAGATGCTTGGACGCTACCTTCATGACACTGGGTAAAAGCTACAATCTACTAGACCTAGGTCTCTTGGAAGAGCCTATATCAATGGTGTTGGGGGTAAAAGCGCCTTTGCTTAGCCGCCCGTGTATTACTATGTGTATTACTACACTGACAATTCTCGCCACTGCACATTGTAGGTGGCGGGCACCCATCATCGTTAATTTATTCTTTATTCTTTTAGTGACAGTTTGAATAAAGGAAGGCCCGATCACAGATTGTGACTGTTGGAATTCCCACATTGTGAGTCTCTCTCCCTCTTGCTCTTGCTCTCCCACCATAGCTCTCCTGTGCAAGCTTCGATCCTTCTTACCTTTCAAATGGTATCAGAGCATGGTTGCTCAAGCATTCCGACTTGGTTTGTGACTCCTTTAGCTTCCTATCAATTACCTACACTCATTGGGTCTCCTTCCCAGCAACCATAGCCGACTCTCCCGAGCTTCCGTCACTCCCTGGCTTCCCAAGCACTTATCTGACCCATTCGGGCACCCTCACGGCATTCCTTCAGAGGTATTGGAGCTCTCTTTTGTTAATTTACTTCAGTTCATAGGTTTTGTGAAGCAAGGCAGCCATGTCCTCTTGCTTCTTGTGATGCCTACTCTCTACGAGTGACTTTGCCCTTTAAGAGGGAGCTCTTCCTGGGGGTCCTTGACTACTCCCCCTACCTTGCCTTGACCTTGCCCAGCCCTTGCATAGGCCCCAGACTAGTTTGGTCCAGCTTGAAGACCTGCAAAAAATTCAATTTTTACTTTAGCCCTCCCTTGGCACTCATTGGTAGCTTGAAAACACTTCATTTGGCACTTGGAAACACCCCCTTGATGCTTGACATTAGTGGTTATCATTGGCATTGATTTTTGAAATGATTTACCTCAGTCCAGGACTATTTTTCATAGTCCATAGGCAGCCACAAACAATGTTACATCAGCACTTTATGTTTATGCTTGGTTGGCATTGACATTGGTTGCTTGGTTGGTCTCGAATGCGCCCCCCGAATGCTAGGGGAATGTATACCTATGATGTGAGATGCTTTTGGGGCTGAATTACTCAGTCATTGAGTGATTTACATAGTCCATACAGGTAGCCCAAAACAGAGTAGCCCTCTATCATTACACGTTATGCTCATGCTACATAGTCATTTGATGCCCGATTATGCCCAATTGGTGCCTATATATATGGGAAAGTATGCCTATGGTTTTGAGCTTGGATTGAGCCACTGTTTGCTCAATTTTGGATGTTTATTTGCTGCTGGAATATTTAGGGTTGAAGCCCTTTTTCTTATGTTTGGATATGCCTATTGCATTCAATCTATGTCTTGGATGTATACATTGATGTAGTGACTCTCGGGGATCACCATAGAGCTTGGATTTGCTCTCGAATCATTGGTTGAGCTTGAGCTCACTTCACATAGCATTTGGATCTTCATCTCTGATGTACTTATGGCATGTACTTTGCTTATGTTTGACCGGTCTTGACATGCTTGGCCTATGCCACTACTACATGCCCGTTACATTGTTTGGAGTTGGATGCTATTGAGCCTTGCCTGGAGCTTACTTTGGCTATTTCTTGGCTTGCTAGAGTTACAATTTGGATGTACTTGATGTCTATGGATGCTATGTACGGATGCTACATGGGCTATATGCTCATGAGGTCTTATTGATGCTTGATCTTGGATCTTATGGCACTGGTGCTATCATATGCGCTCTTGTTGAGCTTCTTTGCTTGATATTTACAGCTTTTGTGCTAGTGGGAGCGTCTTGATACGCTTGACAGACATTGAGTAGGCAGTTTATGCTACTTGAGCATTCGAATACTTGAGACTGGGATCTTCACTTGAATGTTGCATGGTTGATATGCCGTGGTCCTCACAGATGTACTTGGGTTGATTTGGGCTTTGCACTCCATGAGCATACACCTCTTTGTGTCAGATCTTGCTAGTGTTGTGTATACTTTGCCCTATTACACAAGAGGTGTGTCAGCTTACTGACGGATTCATTTGACATGCTTGGGTGTTTGCTCGATATCTGTATGACTGTCACATGTTGATTTATGTCTGCTTGATGCTAGTTATGCTTTGACAGTCAGTGGTGGTTGACTTGGTGCATTCATTTTGCCTATAGTTTGCTCTCATTGTACCTGACTATAATTTATTACAGCAAGTAGTTATGCATGGACTGACATGGAATTTTCATGTTTAATCATCATGATTTTATGTACTTTTGATGGTACTTGGTGGGCAGCATCATTAGCTATCAGTTTGTGGTCATTTTGCCTTGGTTTTGGTGGTATTTTGGCTGTTTAAAACAGAAAACAACAAGTAGTTTTGAACTGTCTACACTATTTTGGATTGCATCATGGGTTCTTCTTCTAGTGACAGTGCTATCTTCAACATCACTAAGCTTGATGGTATGAACTATGCCTATTGGAAAGCCAAGTTTGGTAGGTATTGGTGCAAAAATCGCAGATAAAGCCACTAAGGATGCATGGTAAGCAGCTTGAAACTATGATTGATGACGAATGAGATGAGCTCGATGAGTTATGCAAGTCCACCCTCATCTTTTCTCTCACTGAACAGGTGCATTACAATGTGGTTGAGGAAGCACAGAGTGCTTGGCAGCTTTGGGATAAAATTAAGAACCTCTATGACAAGAAAAGTTTAACAAGTCAGATGTATTAACTGAAGCAGCTTATGGACCTGTGCATGAAGGAGAATATGATGATGTTTGCTCATTTGAGCCAGTTTCATGTTATTCTCAAGAACTTGACTTTGCAGGGTATTACCTTCAATGATGAGGTTACTCCATTGTTTTTTCTTGGGACTTTGAGTGAGTCATGGTATGTATTCCACATTGCCTTATTGTAGAGGCCGCAACTGCCAAGACCCATGGATCGCTTCTTGTTCAATCACTACATATTCATGATAGAAGTTTTAATCTTCGTCATCGGAGTGAGGTGGAGAAGGGGGCTTAATAGACTTATTAAGGAATCGATGGTAGATACCCCTTGAGGTTTAGGCAGACTTAAAGGATGGTGGTGGAGAGGAATGGATGGTTGCAGTGGGTGAAGTGGCTATCATTCATGTCCTCTAGTAGAGCTAAGCAATATGAAGCCAATAGAGTAGCCGCATCATTAGTCGAGCCATCATGCAACTATGTATAGCATTAGGAACAAAGTGGAGTACTGGGAGACCACGCTCCTGCGGGGTGGGATCTTGCTTAAGGAGTATCCTAAGCAATCTAAGGTAATTACAAGTAGTAATAAAGGCAGGGTTAGGGCATGAAGAGAATTCGTTGGTGAATTGGATTAGGGTATCACACAAGTTTTCTGATGTGAAGACGAGGGCATCTTCATATGTAGTGCAATGAGGGTTATAGATTACAGGGAAGTCATAGCGGCTGTGGACATTGGAGTCAAAATCCACTCCTACCCTTGAAGGGGTAGGACATAAAGGTTGGGTCATTCCGCTCGAAGGGTTGAGTGTTACAAAAGGTCATCCAAGTGTTCATGTTGGTGTCACAGACCCTTCTTCTCCAGATAGGTTGGCATTTGTAGATGGGCATGGACCTTGGTGCTTCAAAAACTTTATTTTGCTAAAATTCAACATCTTCAATGGCCCATAATGTGGGGTTCTGTGCTCTCTCCCCTAGCCATTTTTGCCCAAGCCTGCCTCTGATGTAATCACCTCCTCCAACACCTTGATGGTAAAACCTTGCGCAGGGTGGCGGGGAATTGGAAGTTAAGGTCAAAGGGGTTCCTGGCCGTTTCTTGCCTCTCCCAGATTACGAGGTCGGTGTGGAAGCTTGTTGGGGTGTCGTTCGCACATGGTGGGATAGGTACATGTGGTGCCCTCACTCCCTTGGCATTCCATTTTCTCCTTGTCTCCTCCACCATTTGTTTCCTTCTTCCCTCAGTGATGCCTTTCTTTCTGCGGAGGTGTTTGCGTGTTGTTGCTCTTCAGGCCGTGGGAAAAGAGGTGATGGGACCAACTCCTCTGCGCCCCATTCCAAAGTTCTCATCCATTTCTCTCCTCTGACTTGGCCCCTGCTGTTCTTCTTTGATGAACCTAAGTGTGTCCACTTCTTGCGAGGTTAGGCATGCTAATAGGAGATAATGGTGTTGCTCTTCGAGGCTTGGGCCAACTCCACTAGGTTGTGGGAGCATCTGTAGTCCTGCTTTTAGTGCTCTACGAGCCAATCCCAGTTTCTTTTTTATTGTTTCTATGGACTCTCCTTCCTTTGCCTGAGTGACGTCTAGTAGGGTATCCTGGAAGGCGCATTGCTGGGTCTGAAAGCTCAATTGGCAGCTGTCACTCTGCTTTCAACAAGTATCTTTTCTTTTTTGGCTTGAGCGAGACGATGTCCCAAGGCTTTGACTCTTTTTTCATTCTAGCTAGCCCATTCTTCTGCCCTCTTGTTCATCTCTTCCAAGCCTTCACCTTGCCTTCATGACAGGGCCACTATGAGCAGCTCTTGCCTTTTCCATTTTTGTACAAGTTCTTCTTTTTCTTCTATTAGGTGCTCAATCTCCTTTTCTAGTGTTGATTGTTTCTCCCTTTGTCTTCGCATTCCACGCTCTGCTTCTTCTTTCTCTTTTTTCCGTTCTTCTTGCTCTTGTACTCTCTCTGTTCCAGCGCGGTGAGCTCTTCCATGCTCTCCTGGAGTTTTCTCATTTGTGTTTCAAGCTCCATCTACTGTAGAACCAAGAGTTTATATTCCCTTTGCATTGTGACCAGCTCCTGGTTCTCTTCCTCTAGTTTTTTTCACCAGTATTCTTCATTGTCTTCCTTGGCCCTTAATTCTGCTTTTAGCGAGTGGATTTCTTTTTGTTGCAAGGCCAATTGGCGGGTCTTCTCTAACTGGAAGGCATTTAACATTTCCTTTTATGTTTCTAGCTTCTCCACTATCGCTCTCTTCTCCTCCTTTGCGCTTTCTAACTGAGTGTAGAGCTCCTGGACAGCATGCTCATCCTGGTTAGGGGGCTGTGGCTCCATGGTGGTAGCATCTATTCTTGGTCGCTTGGGCCCCTGTTGAGATTCAATGTCAGCAGCAGTAGCAACTGATCTTTTCACTCCTATCCTTGGGGTTTCGGCACTGGAGGTGGACATTAGGGTATGTGCCTTATCGACCAAGAACTGCACACCCATGCCATGATGGGACGGGTGGAGGTAAGTCTGCTAATGGTTGGGCATTGGTTTCCTGGCCTATCCTACCTAGGCGAGCTCATTGCTACTAGTTCCTCGTGCCTACACTGTTGTTCTATTTACATGTGCATAGCTTGTGCCAAGTCCTTCTCTTCTTTCCTTCTCAACTCCTCCTCTTGTTCAACAGCTTTTCTCCTCCTCTCTTCCTCGGCTTTTTTGACTCAGCCTTGGCTTTTAGTAGGTCCGTTTCCTCTTTTTTTTTCCTCTCTTCCTCCTGCTTCTTCTTTCTTGTATTTTTTTAAGGCATCTTCACCTTCCTCTTACTAGATTGAGCTTATTGCTCTCCCTCTTCTTCACTAACCGTCCTCTCACTTGATGGTTCCTTGTTGTGATGAGGAGGTGACCTCTCACATGTTTCATCTAATCCCTCTTCTTCATCTTGTGCCTCTTTTATCTCCTCTTAGATAAGGGCGGTCAAGACTCCTCCATACCCTATGAATGAGGCCTTGGCTGAGGGCTTCTTCCTGTCAGTTCCCTTTGATGCTGGGGATTCTCCACCTATCGGTTTCCTTCCAAGATCGAGTGTCTTGGTTGATTGGTCTATGGTTTTCGTGACATAGCCGTTCCAATCCACTTTATGCAATGAATGAGCCGCCATGCTCTCCAACACGAGCATGCTGATCCTATGCATGAGTGAGTTGTATCTTAGACTAGAGAAGAGGCATGGATTAGTTTGGCTTGCAATTTGACCTCCATGTTGGGAATGTCTTGGATACTTATGCCATCATTCGTTAAGACACTTTCCTTCTTCATCCCTAGCATGGCATAGACATCTCTTTTATGCCTTTTCTCCACCTTTGGTTCCAACCCCAACTCCTTCTCCACCCTTGGTTCCAACCCCAAATCCTTCTCTACTAAGGCCTTGCTGAGTGGGACATACACCTGCTTGATTCCTTCTCTGCTTGCCAAGGACACTATCCCACTCTCCTTATCAGGGTCATATGTCCTCAGGAATTCCACACACCTAGTGTGGTTTGAACTTTTTGATATATGTGGTCAGGCAAATTTTTTGATGTACGTGGCAAGGTTGCACTAATCCACGATCCTCCTGATGGCTTCCTCACTCGTCACTACCTCTTCGATATTGTGGATGCTCCTAAATCTAAGTTGGTTGTACGCCCGGGTTTCAAGGGAGAGGCCGTACTTCATTCTTTCATCTTTTATGAAGGGTAGACGATGGGCTCGGTCTTGCTGCAACATCTTTAGTTCATGTCATAAGCCATGGTTTGCCATTAGTGTAAATAGTTACTCATTGAAAGAAAAGACTTCATACTTGGCAGATTAAATTGTTTTTAGTACAGAATTATACTTTTTCCTCCAAGCAATCTAAGTCTATTGCTTTCAAATTTTATTGTCAATTCCTCAGTCACAAGTTGCTTCATCCTACTGTTGAGGTCCCTCATGTGTGATCTTCCTTTATGGTTTTTCTTATGTATTTCGTTTGATTCACCTTACCTCCCCCCTCTTTAGATTGAGAAGAATCCTTCCTAGGATTAAAGGGTTAGAGGATGAAGTGCGTTCAACACATAATCTTAGTGCTTTACCTTTGCATGAGCCAGGCATAGAAATTCGGATTATACTCGAAATTAGCATAGCTATCCATGTCAAAAGGGCAGATGCTTACATGCGTAATGTAAGTGAGGACGTCAAGCAAGAAGTCACTGGAGTCCACTTGACTAGCAACATGCAACTCCTCCTCAGTAAGGATGTGATCTAAATAAGGATGTCCCTTAATGTGTTCTTCCAGGAGTTGGTTACGAATGGAAGTCAACGCCCTATAGGAAGTTGGAGTGACATAGGTTGGGTCATATTTAGATGCCTTGATTGCATGTCGCTGTTCAGCATTGGTCATTATTTGGCATCCTTCTAGCTCCCATTCCAGGCATAAGTTATACCATTTCTGCAAGGAGGAGTCATGGTCAGTAAGCTATTTCAACTTCTCGATTTCTTGGTTTGTGGCCATGATTGTATTCTTGCTACAGGATGAAATGAGATACTGCTTGATTGCTTGCTCATGGGATATCTCAGTTGCAATTAACTCTTGAGCTGTTTCAGAAGCCTTAATGAATACAAATTTTGACTCCATCCAAGAGCAAGGGAGTGTTCGTACTTCCATTACTATAGGTTCTTTCAAGAGGCCTAAGTTTAGCCGATTGTAGTTTTTAGCCAAGGTCATGAAAGTAGCATCCAAGCGTCGAAGGCAAGCAACCAAGTCATCCCCCAGATTTTCAGCTAAGTCCACGGCCAAGGTTATAATTGATCGTCGCTCAAAAGAGGATCGAAGTTCGATGGGTGGTTGAGGCTTGATAGGACTAGAGAGTTCAGTAGCTAATAGTCGCAGCTTGGTTTGCTCTTTAGGTTGGAGCTTGGCCTCACGTTCGATGGGTTTGGTGGTAGTTGCAGTTGTTGCGCTACTAGATGCATTTGAGATCTGAGGGGTATCATCAATGCTAGAACTGGGCATTTTGTTAGTAGCAGGCTGTGATTTTGGGCGATTGATTGGTTCAGGCCCTACTGAGCTAGGCTTTGGAGGTTTTATGGACTTAGTGGCCTAATTCTCTTGTGTTGTGAGTGTCTCTAGCATGACGTTTCGTTTGGTCAAGCTTGAGGGTGGCATTTGTGTAGGGCCTTTGGTTGTTTTGGTTTTAGGCAGCCAAATCCAGGTGCTACCTATATAGTAGCCTTGTGCTTGCAATAAGACCTTGGGGACCCATCGTGGCTTGAGTGTACGTCGGTGTTTATAGTGTCATCTTGGCATCCTAGGTTTTGAGTACGGATCATTAGCCTTGCGAGGCCGTGGTTTGCTATTCCTAGGCAGAGATCCGTGTTTAGGTACCTATCTGGACTAGGGTTCATGGGCTTCGACATTGGTTCCAGTGGGTTGTTGGCATCGAGGCTTGGTAGGTTACGATGAGCCGCGACCCCCCTCCTTAGTCTTGATGGCAGGTTCCTCTACCGGTGGCTTCGTGGTCTTGGAAAGAGTCGCGTTGCCCTTGCTGAAAACTATAACAATGCGAACGTTGCCCACGGCTAGGTGGATGCGTTGCGACTGATAGTTGACATTGCAACGAGCTTGCTTCTTGAAAGTTCATCATAACAACAATTATGTGCCTGCATTCTTAGTGTTGGGCAACACATAGAAGATTATCGGCACGCTTTCAGACTCGACAAAAACTACAACCTTGCACTTTCCTAACAACATGTAGGGTTGGTCGCCATAAGGGGCGAGATTAGCATTTGTGGATTACAATTGCGATTTGCCAATTTGGGTCAAATGGTCACGAGTGAAGATATTAAAATCAGCTCCTTCATCGATCAATGCATTGATGGTACCTGTGTGTTTAGAATTGCCGTCATGCGTAGGTAAGTTGGTGGTATTGCTTCCTCATCCTCACCATCCACCTCAGTGATAATGGCCACTCGTACGTGGATAGGGGGTGCTAGCATTGGGGGCTCATGCAATGGGTGCGTGGGAGGAAAATACTTCTTTATGTGGCTGCCATTGAAGAATCCTATGCCCTCACCCTCTAGGGTCTAGTTCTATGTTGCCAGTTCAGCTGATGATTCGAACCTTAAAAGGTCCTAGCCCCCAAAACTTCAGCTTTTGCTTATGTCCTTTGACTGAGTATAGCAGTACTAATTCACCCTGTTCGAAGCTGCACTACTTGACATGCTTGTCAAACTAGCTTTTGTGCCTTGCCTTCTCGCATATGAGTGCACGGGTGGCTAGAAATGAGGTTTCCGTTAAGCGTTCAAGTTCCATCAAGCATCCTGTCCGTGCCCCCTTCCCATCCCATCTTTCTTGAAGGGCTATCCTGAGGCTTAGTATGAAGAATTCTAAGGGAAGGATTGCCTTTGTACCATATGTCAATTTAAAGGGGGTCTATCCTATAGCTGTCTTGTAAGCCATGTGGTAGGCCCACAAGGCTGCCATCAACTTGTTATCCCAATCACTGCATGAAGCAGAGACGACCTTGGTTAGGATCACTACAAGGGAATGGGGCAATAGCGACGCCGATTAGCGACGGCGGATGTCGGCGTCGCTATAGGCGTCGCTATTGGCGTCGCAATTGGCGTCGCTATATGCGTCGCAAATAGCGACGCATATAGCGACGCCAATTGCGACGCCGCAGGGAAAAAAAGCGCGGCCGAAACCAGAGCGCCGTTTTCATTTTGTTTTCTTCGCCTTTTGAGAGCGAGAGCGAGGGAGAGAGCAAGGGAGAGAGCCAAGGCTTTGTGGGAGAAGAGGAGGAAGAGACTTGCCGCCGCCGCCACCGTCGTTGTTCGTGAAGGAGAGGAGGAGCCCTCGTTGCAAAGAGAAGCCGCCCACGCTCGCCATATCTCATTGGTGAGTCTCCCTCTCTCTTTCTTTTACTTGTTGAAGGTTTAAATCGTTCTCTTTTGTTTGTTTAGGAGAGGAAATGAAAGAGAAGGAGAGGGAGAGGGAGAGAGAGGGAGAGAAAGAGAGGGAGAGGGAGAGAAAGAGAGGGAGAGTGCATTCTCTCTCTCCCTTTTGCTTGTTTAATGTTTAAATTACTTTCTTCTTTTCTTGTTTAGGAGAGGAAACGAGAGAGTAAGAGAGAGGGAGAGGGAGAGGGAGAGGGAGAGGGAGAGGGAAAGAAAGAGAAAGAGAAATAGAGGGAGAGGGAGAGGGAGGGGGAGGAAATAGGAGAGGGAGAGAAAGAGAAAGAGAGGGAGAAGGAGGGAGAGTGCATTCTCTCTCTCCCTCCCTCTCCCTTTTGCTTGTTTAATGTTTGAATCACTTTATTTTTTACTTGTTTAGGAGAGGAAATGAGAGAGAAAGAGAGTGAGAGGGAGAGGAAGGGAAAGGAAATGAGAGAGGGATAGAAAGAGAAAGAGAGGGAGAGTGCATTGTATCTCTCCCTCTCCCTTTTGCTTGGAGGATGTTTAAATCACTTTATTTTTTGCTTGTTTAGGAAATGAGAGAGAAAGAGAGATAGAGAGGGAGAGGGAAAAAAAGAGAAAGAGAGGGAGAGGGAGAGGAAGAGGGAGAGGGAGGGGGAGGGGAAGGAAATGAGGGAGGGAGAGGGAGAGGGAGGGGGAGGGAGGAAATGAGAGAGGGAGAGAAAGAGAACGAGAGGGAGAGGGAGAGGGTGAGGGTGAGAGAAAGAGAGGAAGAGAGGGAGAGGGAGAGAAAGAGAGGGAGAGGGAAGGGAAGAAAATTTAAGATAATATACGTATTGATAATGGTATGCAATGTGCTTTGCATACGGCCACGTACTTCATCAAAATGAACCCAAAATTATTGTTATAGAAAAAGAAACCCTTAAATTGAGTATAGGATAATTTCTCTAAGGTCTTATGACTATGAGTAGAATTGATTGAAATAAATTTTATTACTATAGTTATAAAATTTCATAGATGGCGCGCATGAATTTTAAAATGGATTACTTATACTCAAAGCCGAGATATAACAAAAAATTATCTACCGGGACAAACAAATCGTTGAGCATGATACAAGGCCGAGATATAACATCGGAAAATCTCTCGACTACTATATACAATGCAAGGTTTATGGTCAACTTGCAACTTGACGTACATCTCCATAAAGCTATCCATTTAAGCCTTGTTTGCTGTAATGTAGATAAGATGGCAAACGAAGAAGGTCCTATTGTTCAAGACCGCGAGTCGTATCTTAATCAGCGTGTCCCATGTCCTTGCTCTCAATGCAAGTTGGCAATTAGACGAAAACGCCGATTGTCGTTAGAACACGTACGACGATTTGGCGAGTTTCAATCTGAGATCATTGATCAGGCGATTGCAGACTTTCAGCAAACGGTAATTTGAAGTTAGCATTTTTCATGCATTGTACTCTCAAGCTAATTGAAAACCATACAAAATAAGATTGGGTCTTGTTGGTAAATTTTGTATCCAGGGGGGTGATGTCTCGACCCAAGGGGGAGTGCACCCTTTGCGGCCAATTAGAAGAGTTCGTGGACGTGCGATGGATGGATTGCAGGAGCCAATCGACCACTCGCAAGGCCCATCTATACCGTCAATGCCAGAGGAGACAGACAACCTTCCCGACTTGCCTACAATCTTGGAGCCTGAGATGGAGGCAATGATCGATGCATTGATTCCCATGGATGTTGAGACATCTGACCCGCTCAGAGAGGAAGCATCCATACCATTATATGATGGGTGCCGAGTATCTCGGTTGAAGACATTGCTTGCACTCTTAAGTGTGCAAGCAAAATACGGTTGGAGTGATACGAGTGTGACTGAGTTATTCAGGTACCTTGCACACAGACTTCATTGTTTTTTTTTTTAAACAGTATTATTGCAAACATGGATAGATTTTTCAAGGTGTTTTATGATTTTTTCAGGTTATTGAAATATCATATATTGCCACCTGCAAACACCATGCCTGAGTCTCGTGATGATGCGCGACATGTTTTACGGAAGCTTGGCATGGACTACAATAACATCCATGCATGTATCAACGACTGCATATTGTTTCGAGATGAATACGAGAGTATGGAGACATGCCCAAAGTGTGGTGCTCACAGGTATCGACAGGACTTGCAAGGGCAAACCATCCCTCAAAAAGTCCTCAGACACTTTCCGCTCATCCCCCGCATAAACCACATGTTTCGCACGTCTGCCATGGCAAGCTTGACAACGTGGCATGTGCAGAATAGGTCCACGGATGGAGTTCAACGAATATCAGCAGATTCGCGCGCATGGAGCCACATTGACTCTACCTTCCCAGGCTTTGCGCGAGAGCCAAGGAATCTTCGGCTCGGTCTCGCCATGGATGGTGTGAACCCATTCGGTCTGCGCTCGACTTCTTACAGTGTGTGGCCTATAGTGCTTGTCAACTACAACATTCCTCCATGGCTTTCTACGAAGAAAGGACATCTCATCCTTAGCTTGCTCGTCCCGGGCCGCTACAAAGTAAAAAATATGGACGTGTATCTTCGTCCATTAGTCGATGAGCTTAAGATTTTGTGGGAGGAGGGGGTCATGGTGCAAGATATGAGCAGGCGCGATGGTCGACGGTCAGCCAACATTCGAGCCGTTCTCATGTGGACAATGCATGACTTTCCGGGATTGGGAGAGTGCTCAGGTGAGCAGACCGAATTGCTCTCGCCGGTAATATCTATATTTTATTTCATTCAATCAAGTATTCACCAGGTCGTGGATCGCCTTGCAGGTCTCGTTACCTCAGGTTATCATGCATGTCCATTGTGTGGGCCACAGTTAGACTCCCGAAGGTCACGAACCATGAAGAAGATGGTATACCAAGGACATGCCGCTTTCTTGCCGGAGGATCATGAACTCAGGGAAGGTTTTCTTGGACGACCTCCAGCACGTATGAACGCTGCAAGCTGGTACGAGCTGAAAATGGTAAACCCGGATTCACATCCAAATGGAATGCGACGGTTCTCAGTTTTCTACGAGTTGCCATATTGGACCCACTTACAAGTCAACCACTTGTTGGATCCCATGCATATTTTCAAAAATGTGGACAGCTTGCTATGGGACCACATCACAGGAAAGAGAGACACTACAGGGGCACGAATGGATTTAAAGGAGGTAGGTAAGATGGAGGCGCTTTGGCCGCAGTCGAGTGCTGGAGGGGGAGTGCAGCTTCCTCGCGCTCCCTGGGTTTTGTCTACCAAAGAAGAGCGCATTGTGAAGCAAGTAATCAAGTCTATCCGCGCTCCGACGGGTATGATGCGTTCTCTCAGGTCCGCATTTTCTAAAGATGACCAGATTTCTGGGCTAAAATCCCATGATTGGCGTAAGATATGTCAGGTTTGTGAACAGAATGGATTTTAATTAGCGTGGACATTTTGAAAATTTTTGGCAGTTTGTCCTACCGATCGCGATCGCGGGATGCCTAACTCCAGAAATTCGCGGGGCCATTTACAAGCTGTCGACTTTGGTGCAATGGATCTCACAGAAAGAGATTAAGACGTCCTCTATTGAATCCGCAAGGCGGGGAGCAGTTGAGACGGTCTGTCTCTTTGAGAAATACCTGCCCACTAGCATGCTCACGATACAAGTTCACCTTCTTGTGCATCTTGTGGATGAAGTGGAGATTGCTGGACCTGTCCATACGCGATGGATGTTCTTCCTGGAGCACTTCATGAAAACCCTGAAAGGCTTTGTGCGACAACGAGCTCGTCCGGAAGGTAGCATGGCGGAAGGTTGGCTGGTGTCAGAGGCGTTAGTGCATATCTCACAATGGCTACCAACGGTGGAACCAGACAATGAAATGCTATGGACGCTGAAGGACGATGACAGGCTGACTGGAGATGTGGTGGTTGGAAATGGGGTAGAAAAAAGAATGGATGCCTCAATGGAAGAGAAGGTGAATCGCTTTTGTATGTTGCACCATGCCAACATGGAGACGTGGCTCGCCAAGTACCAGATTGCAAGGCAAGATCGAGAGGAAGCACGAGCCGAATTCCGACGCAGTACGCGTCACCGACCGATTCGATATCCCGAAGGCATGGAGGAGATGCCGCGGTTTATGTCAACACGATGGTTGCATGGAGCCTTGACCGCAGCATCCAGCGAAGGGACAGAGGTCTCAATGGAGGAGTGGGAGTTCTCGAGGGGATGTAGTCCAAAGGTAATGAGGGGTTTAGAATGTGTCGTATCTAAATTTGCTTGCTACATCTAATTTGAGTGTTTCAATGTGCAGTACAAAATATATAGTGCAGCGTGGTCGCGCGGACGGCATTTTCGGGTGGAGCGTATTGACAAAATGCGCTCCACAATGGACTGTGGTGTCATGGCAAGGTTTGAGCAAGAGAGCCGGCGACGAGCAACGGATCCGAACACGGTTGTGGATGAGATGGAGTATTTTGGGAATTTGCAAAGTATTATTACGGTGGATTACCGTAGCTTCTCCATGATAATATTCGACGTGCAGTGGTTCAAAGTGGTACTTGGAGGAGCTGGCGCAACAGTTCGACGAGGTCCATCTGGATTTCTCAAAATAGATTCCGAAAAAAAATGGATGGATTTGCGTGACACCTTTGTGTTGCCGGCCCATTGTGAACAGGTGCAACTAGGCATTTGCTTGCTAATTGTAATACGACATGGTTTATGTCACAATGGTTTGAAGATGGTTTGTAAGTGTTTGTGAACAGGTAATCTTCTATCCAAATCCCCGACAACCTCGATGGTGGTATGTTATACCTTCAACTCCTTGAGGTGCGAGAGTATACGATCAAAGCGATGTTCCAGGCATAGATGAAGAAAATATGCAAATAGAGGGATCGAAATTACAAGGGGTGGAGGCCACCGCAAGCTTGGAGCCTGCATCGGCTAACAATGATGGAAATACAGAAGTCGTAGAATTTTTTGAGAACGAGACAGACTCGTTGTTTTGTGGTGACATGTCTATCGACCTTCCAGTGTATGCAGAGTTGTGTCAGGAGATTAACATGGGACCATAGAATACTTCATTCTTGGAGAATTGTATTACTCAATTCGTTGTTTAGATCTTCCATAAAGGTAGATAAGATATGCATTTTAAGAGGGATTTTTCAAAAATGATTTTATTAATGTGCTTTGTATAGTTTAAATTGATTATTCTAACATTATTTTTTATCTGTGCAGGTATCGACATTTTCAGGATGAGTCGAGGGATGAGCGATGAGGAGTTTCAGGAGATGATGGCACGTATGTCTCCAGATCAGCTCGCGAGATTCAGAGAGATAGCAGATCAGGAGCTGTCTCATTCTTCGTCAGGACGCTCTGCTAGATCAGCTTCGGCGCGATCATATGCTTCAGCTTCGAGTAGACGATCTCGACGCTCGCGACTTGGGCCAGAGGGAGGGACTGCAACTGCAGGAGGATCAGGGGGGTGCTGCTGTGGAGACACGGACGCGGTGTCTCCGTCTCGTCGTTCAGCTGGAGCTCGGTCACCGCCAGGATTTGTCACACCTGTGGGGACGTCCACTCCAGTTACTCCGGCTTTTGCGCAGCCGTCGGCAGATGTCACGCCTTTTGGTGGCACTCCTTTTGGTGGCACCCCCTCTGGTGGCACTCCTTTTGGTGGCACACCCTCTGGCGGCACCCCTTTGTGTGGCACTCCGGGAGAGGGTACCCCCGTCGGTACACCGGATGTTCAGGGATCTCCTGGATATGCCCAGGAGCGTGGACGGAGATGGGAGAGGGCCCATACACGGCACACTCCTAGGGATTATGGATACCTAGTGGATGGCAGGTCAGGAGCCATTATCATGAATGATGAGGGGAGGAGGGTGATGGCTCGCATGAGGGAGTTGTGCCAACAAGTTTTTCGGCACAACGTCCTGGATCATTGGAGGAACATACCAGAGGGGAGCAAGGAGTACATAGTAGCATCCTTGCACGAGGAGTTCCCGGTGCCAGCCGCAGTGGATAGATTCTCTACGGGCTGGATGATGGATTGCATGCGTGCATACATGTCACATAGACGATTCGATGCACGCAAGGCAATCAAGAGTGGGGCTCCAAAGCCCGAGTGGTTAGATGCAGACGACTGGCACCGACTGAGGGAGGAGGCTACAAATTCGCCAGGACGTTGGAGTCAGCAGCGGGAGGCGGCGAGGGCACGAATCGAGGCCGGATCGGTACATCATCTTGGGAGTGGCGGCCACAGGACATATTTGGAGGACTTTGTAAGATTCTCTTTTGTTTTGCTTATTTGTTTTTTTGAGATATTCTTTGTACTGACAATCATGTTTCTAACAGTTAGCATTTTGTTTTCTTTGCAGCACTCCATTACAAATCGCTATCCGCAAGGCCTTGAGACTCGATATGCGGAGAGGCACGGTCTCAGATCATTGATCGACCGATTGTATAGACGCGGCGGCCCAGTAAGTCACTCATCTTTCTTGTCCGTAGTTACCATGAGATATTTGAATGCATTATTGTATGGTGGATTGATATGTTGTTTCTTTTTCTTGCCCAGTAAGCTCCTTTACAGCGGGAAGAGCTTTCGGGAGACGACGATTTGTAGCTCACCCTTGGATCCTTAGAGCTCACATACCTTTAGTTTTTAGTCGCCCGATCTATGTAGACATTTTTTATGTATTAGTGATATTGTTTTATGATTGTACCAATCGCATTTTATGCGATATCATGTATTTATTTCATCCATCAGTTTTATGATTTCAGTATACATTCTTTTTGTTTGCAAACGCTTTGTATGAAGCAGTGCAGAAACTATTTTGTATGGCTCTCATACAGCACACAGTGCTATATGTGGCTGCCCTGCCACAAATTTTTTTTTTCTCTGTTACCGTCGCTATTTGCGTCGTAAATTTACTGCACTCGTCGCTATTGCCGTCGCTATCAGCGTCGCAAATTGTCTGTAACCGTCGCTATATGCGTCGCTATATGCATCGCAAATACGACACATATAGCGACGATTCTATGGCGTCGACAATAACGACGCTTTTTGCGACGACGGGGGCAAATTTTGTTGTTTGTATTTTCGTCGCTTTAAACGTCGCTATAAGGTCTATATCTTGTAGTGGATGTTTACTAGGATTTTATTTGTTGATTTGGCTTGACCGTTTGCAAGTGGGTAATAAGGCGAGCATTTTCGATGGATGATTAGGAAGGAGGACATGAGGTGAGCTATCACTTTGTTGATGAAGTGTGTGCCTTGGTCGCTAACTAGTTCGATGGGGCAATTGAATGATGAGATCACTTGCTCCCATATGAACTTAGTAGTGGTCCGAGCGTCATTCTTTCTCCTAGCTTGTGATTCTGCCCATTTTTTCAGATAATCGATAGCCATAATAATATATTTGGCTTGTGAATACTGTGTTGTAGGACTAATGGGTCCAATGAAGTCAATTCCTCATTTCTTGAAGGGTCCAATTTGGGGCTTGTAGTATCTATATTGTGGTTAGAGCCTTTTTTAGTTCCTCATATGTGCGTTGGCATTCCTCGGTCCATTCGAATATAATAAACAGCTTGTATAGAGGTCTAGCAATCAATGCATAGTTTAACACAAACCGTTGATAGTACCCTATATGTCCTAAAAAGCACTGAATAGCCTTGTAATCAGTTGGGGGTGGAAGATCGATAATGACCTTGATCTTCGAGGAATCTGTGGCAATGCCATTCTTTGACACCATGTGTCCTAGGATACATCCATGCTTCACCTAGAACTGGCACTTCAAGGGACTCAATGAGAGGCGGTATAGTCGACATTGTTCAAAAACCGCTCGAAGCCTGTCTAAGTGTTCTTGCCAAGTAGAGTGAACACACAAGTCATCTAGGTAGACCTTCAACTCCTTCCTCAGCATGTCCTTGAATATTGTACACATTAGTTGCTGGAAAGTGGCTGGCGCATTAGTCAATCCAAAAGGCATGACTATGTAGTCAAAGACTCCCCATTTAGTGGCGAATGCAGTCTTATGCTTATCATTAGGGTGCACTTGCACCTGATTGAATCGAGAGAAACTTTCCACAAAATTATAGGCCTCTTTTCCAGCCACTCTCTCGGGCATGTGCCCTTTGTACGGAGTCATGGGTATGTTGTGAGTCACCACACTCGAGCAAAGATGTCTACATACTCTCGCAAGAGAGTAGTGCGACTTTCTTCATCTTGCTCAACCAAGTCATCGACTATAAAGGCATGTCGTGGGTCTCCCCTTCCCTAGCTAAATTGACCTCTTTGACCTTGGCGGGTCCCTTAATTGGTTCGCTTGCTTGCCCCTTCGTTTGGCTTCTAGCAAGATCACCACCCTATCTCCCTTTTTGAACTTTGTGAATCGTTTTGGCAGATCTTGCGGTTTTCCTTATTCTTGTGTCTGTGTTTTGTTGCTTAGCATCTATCGTTCCTGCCTTACCCGTCAGTGTCATAGGTGGGGACGGGCAAGTTCCCCTTAGTGCATCCACTCTTTGGAGGCTGAGGTATTTCAGGGTCACTATTTGAGCTAGCTTTCAATTTGGAATCGAACTCTCCGTCTTCACTAGAAAAGGGGTTCTCTCCTAGAGGTCGTAGCTCAGAAGGTAAGCTCGTTCGTAGCAGTGGTGCATCACTCGATTGGGCTAGGCCTGCCTACTCATAGTTGATTGCACCAGTGTGCTCCAACCAAGTTCGATTGCAGTTCATGTGTCTGACTCCTTTCTCTGCTCTAAGGGCACTCTGCTTGCGTGATCTAGGCTCTACTCATATTTGTTCGATTATACGCCCCCCAGTGTCGTACTCTAGAGTATCAATTTCCCTTTCGCTCTCGTCACTGAAGGAATAATAGTGCTCATATTTGTTGTCAGAGCTATCTTTGTCCAGTTGCTCCTTGTTCTCCTGGTTTTGACAAGTCTCTTATTGTTGGTTGAGGATTAGAGCCCAATTATATCTCAAGTTTAAATTGTGTATCTTGGACCATCACCATTTAGGCTCGTCCAAGAGGTCTCGGAGTGGCTTAAGATTCGTTGCTAGATTGCCAGCCAACTTGTCAGTCAAGTACGCCAGAATCTCCAGGATCCCTCATCTATTGTTCTCGGGACTTGAAATGCAACATGATTGGGTCTTCCATGTAGGCTCTCAATCATCATGTAGATTGGCACTGAAGGTGCATCCTTGAGCTTACCAGTTGCCTTGATGGCATGTTTGCACTCCTCAGTGTCTGAGAACGGCAGATCTCGGGTAGCAAGGACATGCATCTAGTCTCGCTCGTCCTTAGGGCACGTGATATACTTGATAAGGGCCTCATAGGATCCTCTAGTCTATCCATTGCCCTTCAGCATGGTGGAGATGGCATTTGGGTCAACTGGCATAGTCATCCCCAAGTGTCCATCTCTACCCTTACAGCCTCTATTTGATTGTCTAAGAAGATAAGACCATTGCCCCAGTCTTTTATGACTCTTGCATTGCGCATCCAAGGTCGGCCTAGCAGGATGCCATAGTCCACTCCCTTCATGACTATAAAGTCAACCGAGAATTGGATTCTTGCAATCTTCACTAGTCAAATTTTCAACACTCCACATTGTTAGCCAGAGTGATGTTGAACCTAGTAGTCTCAACTGGTGGGTTACCCCAAGTTTGGAGTATTGCATAGCTTAGCACACTCACTCTTGCCCTGTGTCTATAATTCCTTTTCTTGTGATACTCCCCCAGAGCTAGGACTGGAAAGATTGCATGCATTTCTGGGCCTTCCCAAAATGCATTGACGTGAAATGATTTAGGCATGGAGTGCAACGTCAGACTCGGTATTTGAGTTTCTACGTCAGGCTGAGACAACTCTGTAGTAATTGGCTCATTTGGTTCTTCAACCCATTGCTTCAGCTCTAGCCATAGCATTGGATGCTGCCTAAGTAGGTCGCCTAAGCATAGAGTTACAGGGGTGGTCACTAGTGTATTGAGGAGGTTGCTAGTCACGTGCCTCTCTCCTAAGTCAGCCGTTCTTGGCCAGTGACCTTGATTGGTTTGCTGGCCCAGAGCATTTAGACTTTGTCTAGGTGGCCCATCTTGTGGTGCCATCGCCTCCCTTGATTTTGGTTGTGGGAGAGAGATTGGGGTGCTTATGCTTGAGAGATCATCGATCTCATCTTCTAGTATAGACTCAGTATCCTTTCGGTGCTCATGGGCCTCTTTCACCCATTCTTTTACCTTCTTGATGGCTTCGAGTTGGCACTTTGGGTTGGGGTACTCCATGACCTTAGCACTTCCCTTTTCAGCCGTTCGAGGAGCTAATGTTTCTTCTTCTGCGTAAATGAATTTCCCTCCAATTGGCAATGTCGTGGCACTTTTGGTTTTGAGGGTGACCTTAGCATCTGGTCTCTTCTTCCTTCATCTTCGACTTTTCTTTCCAACTGAGGTTGTGTCAAGGTTGCTAGGCCCTGGTAATGATATGCTGGCGTGCTTCGTCTGCACATGGGTCATGACATGCAATGGGATAGATGTGGCATCCCTGTTGAGTGTCTCGACACCGAACAACCCCAATGGAACCGATGACTTGTTTGCCGAAATAGAGGATGGCCTCCGCTTAGGGCAATCGACAAAGAGATGAGTGATTCCACACTTAGTGCATCTCAAGTCTATCTTATCTTTGCTAGCTCCTGTTTGGAGTCAATGCCCTTCCCGTTGTCCTTCGTGCTTGGGTTTGCTCTCTCACTCAGTGTTGAGGCCCTCTCGAAACTCTTGGTGCTGAACACTTCTTGATTCGAGCCTTTGGAGCTTCTTTCCTTGAGTTGGTCATCCACTCTAATAGCTTCATTGAAAACCCTTGCCAATGCACCCGCTGGAAGCTTGAGTTGTTGGCCAAGGCTTTGTAGAGCTCTTCACTTTGTATTCTGCTGATGAATATCGTGGACACCGCTCTTTCGGTTGGGCTCTTGCCCATTGGGATTGTCTTGAAGAGGCTCCTCACCTAGGTCACGTAATCTCGAATATCCTCTTTTTCTCTCTTGACATTCATGAGTCGCACTAGCAAGTTGTCAGAGTACCCAGGTTCAGAAAATCTCTTGGTGAAGAGATTTTTCAAGTTATTGAAATTGGCATACTCCGCAGCATCTAGACTTGTGTACCAGGTCCGCCGACCCTTGTCGCACCTAAGCATAGTCTGAAAGCTTCAGAGCGTTGAATAGGATCAGTGAGACCGTTGGACTCGCAGACTTGCTCAAATTGCTCCACAAAGCTGTATGGGCTATAAGTTGCTTGGTATTTGTCTAGTTGCTTTGCCACCATGAGGATTTTTGATTGGCTCTTACAGCCTTGGTTAGCTCCCAACCCTATCAGGAGCGATGTTGCCAAAGCACCCCCTTTTGGTCTTGGAACATGAATAGTAATGTTCTTGTATTTTGGCCGATGACTATCTGTATCAAGTATAATTTTTGCATCCATATTTCTTCTCTTGCGCATCACACTTTTCAGGACTGCCCTCTGAACATTTGGAGCAACAATATCTTGTTCCTCCAACACTGTTGATGTAAGGTCCACAAGATTTTTTTTTGCTCGAACCCCTTCATCTCCGGACATAAATCTTTTCTTAAATTGATTTAAAATCAGCCCAAACCCCTCATGTCTTCCTGTCGAGTAGGCCTTATAATGGGCACTTTGCAAGACTGACATGACAAGGTCTACAAGCTGAAGCAGAGAACAAGCTAACTTGTTGATCGTATCCCAAAGCTGCTCGTGTGGATGCATGCTTAGACTCTGAGAGATTAACCGTAGGCACAAATGGATCTCCACTCTCTTGTGTCAATACCCATTTTGCCCAGTGAAATCCCTGCACCTCCCACCAAGATAACTATGTCTCTAATGAATGTAGGTCTGCCTCATGCGCATGTCCCAAAATCCAAAATGTAAAAAGTTTTTCCTTTGCTGATGTGGCTGACACTTCACTTGGTGCATCTCTCCACCGTCGACACAAATCCTTATGCTCTTCTTGAAATTGTGGTTTGATACAAACTTGTGTATGTTCCAGCATACTCTTTTCCCAGTGAAAAGAACACGAGCGTTCCTTGAACATCATCACATTCCTTTTACCTTTATTGAAAATAGTACGCACTGCAAGCCAATTTTCTTGTGCCTCATCACCCATGAAACATGCAAACTTTGCACTCTCAAATCCACATTGCTGCAACCTTTCATTCATCAAAGTCCAAAATAAAACCTATGCATTTGTATTCTCCAAGATAAAGTAGACACAGTGCATTCCCTTGGCATTGTTGTAGTAAGTTTAAATGCATAAACACCATCAGCTAGCTTTATCCTAGGCACTACACCGCTTTGATTCTCCATTGATAAGTTATTATTACCTAAGGAGAAGTACTCTTGAAGCTCTCTCTCTGTCAAAATAACATCTTTTGAATCAAAACGGATGGATAAGATTTTCAAAGAGCCAATGCAAAGAATATCAATGACGTGCACCATTCTGCTTGTGAGATGCAGCTATTGACAAATGTCTAAAAACATATCAAGCATGCCAAAATCATTCTCCCTTTTCAAGATATGAGTACTGATATTTTCCAGATATGATTGCATTTAAAATCAAATATTTGCACCACTAGTTTATGCATTTAATGACTATCTTTACCACTAATATACCAATCTCTATCCATAGCTCTCACTCTAACTCTATATATATCCTTTTCAAATAGCTGATTAATGAGTACGATGCATTTATTGGATATATTCACCACTAACTAAAAGAATTCTTTCACATGAGATGTAAGCTACCTTTAAGCACTTATCACCAAGCTGCCCTTAATCGAATAATTTTTGTTTGAATACTTTTCCTTTGAACATAGGTTGAACAGGCAGGTCTTTGTCAAAGCAACGAACCTAGAGTTGGGGAAGCAAACATGCAACTACTGGTTTATGTTCTTCATTAACCTGTCTTCGTTAACATAATGTGCATAAGGAAGGAACGAAAACATAGGAGCTTCTTGCCACCAAGGGCAAGAAAGCCCATACACTAGCGTATGGGCTTTCTTGCCCTTGGTGGCAAGAAGCCCTTGGCGGACATCAGAACATCAGAACATTCCTTTTGAGCCCGTATTGCACCATTCTTGCTTGTTGCGATTAACAAGAGGGGTACGTGCAAGCTGCTTGAGTGACGGGTGGCCGCTACCTTTCTTTGATGTGAGATTGGTTGGGGATTTTCCTTATTAGCATTGGCTTTAGATTTGTGTGTTGTACTCCCTTGTGTTGCCTTTCCTTCACCCTTATGAGGGGGGACTTTGTAGGCCCGTGCTTGCTAGTGGGTTGGGGGTGCTCAATGTTGTTTTCTTCCTTCTTCTTTCCCTTCTCAACCATAATGCTCGATTGCTTGGGTGCCCCGCTTGTGACTTCTTGCATGTCAATCTTAGGCTGTTGCCCTTCTTGCTGAGTTGAAGAGACTCCTGCCTGGTCAAGAGTGCCATAATCTTTATCTTTTTGAGGGCAAGCTTTGACAAAATGACTCTATGCTTTGCATATGTAGTAGGCGTCAGGGAAAGAAGCAAACCGAACCTCAGTAGTGATCTCGATCCCATTAGCATCAAAGAGTTCAAGAACTTCACACTTCACACAGCTCTCTCTCTTCTTCTTTCTTCTTCCTTTGTCTTTGCACCTCGGTTTTTGCTGCAAGTGCCTTGTGCTCCCCGTGCCCTTGTCAAGACCCCGGTACACCCGGCCTTCCTCTTCCATGAACCCCTTCTGCACTCTGCCATGGCCCCTTCTTCTCCTTGTTATGCACTCCCCTTAGCTCCTTCCCACTCAGGGAAAGGGGCTAAGGTCTCATTGTCTGTGGCCTTAGCTTCTTCCTACCAAGGGCAAGAAAGCCCATACGCTGGGATATGGGCTTTCTTGCCCTTGGTGCTAGTGTGTGTGTATGGTGATGAGAGAGAGAGAGAGAGAGAGAGAGAGAGAGAGAGAGAGAGAGAGAGAGAGAGAGAGAGAGAGAGAGAGAGAGAGAGAGAGAGAGAGAGAGAGAGAGAGAGAGTTATATTAACGTCTTCTAAAGACCAAAACTGGCCTATGAGACAAACTGTGATACAACTGATGAGGTCCAGCTATCCAAAATAAAAGTGCTGAATGAAAAGCTAAAAACTGAAAACTGAAAATACGGTGCTGTGAGTGTGATAAGTGTCGTGTATGTGTATGTGCGTATGTAGCTCTGGTACTCCAGATAATGGGTACAAAAGGGGAACAAATGTCGGCTGTGATAGGGGAACAACTGTCGGCTGTGATAAAGTGGTGCAATGTGTATATGTAACAGATGCAGGGAGATATACTATCCTGGGATGTAGTAGCAGTCGTCGAAGTCGCTAATAGCAGGTGATCCCTCCTGGATGCAGGATGTGGTACATCGGCGGTGGAGAAAGAGCAAACTGGAGATCTGAGATCCAATGTATCGAGTGTCGTCGGATCTCAGTCTGCTGTCGATGTAGATCAAGAATCCTCCGGATCTCCTGTCGGTGTGGCTGTCGGGTCCGAAACCCACGGATCCTCATGCGGCGTCGGGTACGCTGGTCCTCAGCCTGCTGTAGTGTGAGCCTGGAGGTCTGGCTGGAGGCTGGTACAATAGCTCTCACTCTGTCTGTTTGAAAGAATTGTGTAATAGTCGTCTGGGTGGGCCCCTCTCTGACTGGGACCCGCTGTGTGCTCTGCTCTCTGATGTGCCATGCCTCTCCCAGAAAACGGCCAAATGATCTCTGATCCATATCAGTCATACATCCCTGAAGTGAGCTGCTCAATGTGTATCTAGATCTCAACTCTGAGTATGCCGGGCATCTGAGAACAAAATGCTCCTCACTCTCCACCTCTGATCTGCAAAGGGGGCATATCCTCTCGTCCCGCGGGATGCCACTGGCTCTGCCACTCTCAATCATAAGCTGATGTGATGATACCCTGAGCTGTCCAATAAGAGCTCTCAATCGATATGGCATATAGATCTGCATATATCTCAGAATCTCTATGAATCCCTGCTCTGATATCCTCAAGAACTGTGTATAATAATGTGCCATCTTCGATGGCAGTGGCTGTGCAGGGCTGACCCATGTCCTTTGTATATAAGTATGCCATATCTCCTGTCTGATGACTCTGTTCCTCTCAGAGAGAGAGAGGGTGTAAGTGGGAGCCTGAGTATCATATAGAAGAGGTGGGAGTCTATCAATGTCCAGCCCATGTCTGTCAAACCAAGCTCTAGTCTGTGCATACCATGATGTGGTATCCCCCGCTCGAGCCATCTCCTGAGATGCCATATATGCTCTATATGCAATGCGATCTCTGTCCATATCCTGAAATCTGTGTAGGAAGCAGACTGTCTGAAATAATGCCTCGACTAGCATGGGCGGTGTGGCAAGCTCTGCTCGCACAATGTCATGTGGGATTGAGGCCTTGCTGCGAATCAATCTAGATATCATGATCACCTGAGGTCTCTCCATCAATGTCCATACATAATCGGCAAGGCCTGGCCCCCATATAGCTGCTCCATACATCAGTGCTGGAGTGACTAGAGTATCAAAGAGCCACCCCTTGGTGCAGGGCTCCTGGAAATGTGCCTAATGACACTGTCGCTCCATAAGAGCCAATGCTGAGTATCCTCTAGTGAGGCGGTCACGAGCTGCCTGTGTCATCGAGAAAGTCCCTGAAGCTACTGTAAAGGTGACTCCCAAATATACATATGATCCAGTGACCTCAATACTCCCTCCTGCTGCCATGAAAATACTCTGTCTGCGTATCTGGGCTGATGTATGGAATATGAGAGAGAGAGAGAGAGAGAGAGAGAGAGAGAGAGAGAGAGAGAGAGAGAGAGAGAGAGAGAGAGAGAGAGAGAGAGAAAGAGAAAGTTATATTAACGTCTTCTAAAGACCAAAACTGGCCTATGAGACAAACTGTGATACAACTGATGAGGTCCAGCTATCCAAAATAAAAGTGCTGAATGAAAAGCTAAAAACTGGAAACTGAAAATATGGTGCTGTGAGTGTGATAAGTGTATGTGCGTGTGTAGCTCTGGTACTCCAGATAATGGCTACAAAAGGGGAACAAATGTCGGTTGTGATAGGGGAACAACTGTCGGCTATGATAAAGTGGTGCGATGTGTATATGTAACAGATGCAGGGAGATATACTATCCTAGGATGTAGTAGCAGTCGTCGAAGTCGCTAATAGCAGGTGATCCCTGCTGGATGCAGGATGTGGTACATCGGCGGTGGAGAAAGAGCAAACTGGAGATCTGAGATCCAATGTGTCGAGTGTCATCAGATCTCAGTCTACTGTCGATGTAGATCAAGAATCCTCCGGATCTCCTGTCGGTATGGCTGTGGGGTCCGAAACCCACGGATCCTCGTGCGGCATCGGGTACGCTGGTCCTCAGCCTGCTGTAGTGTGAGCCCGGAGGTCTGGCTGGAGGCTAGTACAGTAGCTCTCACTCTGTCTGTCTGAAAGAACTGCGTAATAGTCATCTGGGTGGGCGCCTCTCTGACTGGGACCCGCTGTGTGCTCTGCTCTTTGATGTGCCATGCCTCTCCCAGAAAACGGCCAAATGATCTCTGATCCATATCAGTCATACATCCCTGAAGTGAGCTGCTCAATGTGTATCTAGATCTCAACTCTGAGTATGCCGGGCATCTGAGAACAAAATGCTCCTCACTCTCCACCTCTGATCTGCAAAGGGGGCATATCCTCTCCTCCCGCGGGATGCCACTGGCTCTGCCACTCTCAATCATAAGCTGATGTGATGATACCCTGAGCTGTCCAATAAGAACTCTCAATCGATGTGGCATATAGATCTGCATATATCTCGGAATCTCTATGAATCCCTACTCTGATATGCTCAAGAACTGTGTATAATAATGTGCCATCTTCGATGGCAGTGGCTGTGCAGGGCTGACCCATGTCCTTTGTATATAAATATGCCATATCTCCTGTCTGATGACTCTGTTCCTCTCAGAGAGAGAGAGGGTGTAAGTGGGAGCCTGAGTATCATATAGAAGAGGTGGGAGTCTATCAATGTCCAGCCCATGTCTATCAAACCAAGCTCTAGTTTGTGCATACCATGATGTGGTATCCCCCGCTCGAGCCATCTCCTGAGATGCCATATATGCTCTATATGCAATGCGATCTCTGTCCATATCTTGAAATCTGTGTAGGAAGCAGACTGTGTGAAATAATGCCTCGACTAGCATGGGCGGTGTGGCAAGCTCTGCTCGCACAATGTCATGTGGGACTGAGGCCTTGCTGCGAATCAATCTAGATATCATGATCACCTGAGGTCTCTCCATCAATGTCCATACATAATCGGCAAGGCCTGGCCCCCATATAGCTGCTCCATAGAGAGAGAGAGAGAGAGAGAGAGAGAGAGAGAGAGAGAGAGAGAGAGAGAGAGAGAGAGAGAGAGAGAGAGAGAGAGAGAGAGAGAGAGAGAGAGAGAGTGAGTGAGTGAGTGTGTGTGCGCAGTAAGAGACGAGTGGTGTGAGGCTCAAGGTGTGTGTAAGAGAGTGCGGGTGTGTGAGTTAGACTGAGTTAGCATGAGTGTAGAGGACCATGATCTTAAATTTTTGACACCAATATAATATTAAGCGAAATGTTAGGGAATAATCATGCCTCCACGAAAGAGACAACAAGCAAAAAACATAGGGAGTTCGGGTAAGGAGTGTGCGCATCTAGTCCTACAATAGATGAGAGTGGCGGCGATGATTTCTCTCTTATCCAGGTTCTTGTTTGTATGCTTTTTCTAGGGAATATTTTATGTTTCTTGTATTAAGATTGCCAGTTTCTAAGTTCTATGTTTCAAATGTTTCTAGGTTTCTAAAAGAAGACAAAAAGAACAAGTATTGTCTCAACTGGCTAGTAGCACTATGCAGTCCATGTGTAGTGAGAAAGAAGAGCAAGGGGAAAATGAGGTGGTGGAAATTATGAAAGGCGGAGATGTATTGGCTAAATGCAAGGTTTTAGATGTTTCAAGGTGCCCACCCATTCCCTTTTATAGGATGTTTCCATACCCTAGGGTTCAAGGTTTGAGAAGTGACACTTCGCTACTCAAAATAGCCATAGAGGGTGAAACTTACTGTCTAGAGAAAGGTATTTTCATTGTCTCTGTTGTCTCCCCTTTGGGTGTTGCAATTTCGGTGACAAGTGAGACGAGGGCTTCATGGGATGCCCACTGGCAGGCTCTAGATAAAGAGTTTGAGAATGAGTTGAGAACCAAGAAGGGGTTGTCTTTTCTTTCCAATAAAATGTTCTATGTGTGGGAGGGGAACCATCGCATAGTGGCTTGGATGGAGCTCATTACAGAGAAGTATAAAGATGATAAAGAATGGCATTTGAGAGTCTTTAGCACTGTTGTTGATCCAGCTAGACTCAGTGAAGTCTCCTTACTTGCTAGCTTTCTTCTCATGAATGAGTAAGTTCCTCTCAAAACACAATGCACATGTGATCCTTCTCATTAAATGCATTTGTATTAAATTTTTGTTTTTTTTGGAAGCTTGAATGAGCATGCAGTCATAGTCACAAATATGAAGGATACATTGGTCAATGCTGCAAATATTTGTGAGTGTGACATTAAATCCTATTTGCGAGAGCAACTTGCTAATGTGGCTAAAACCTTGGAAGCCAAAAAGAAGCTTGAATCAAAGACTTCACCCCCATGGTTTTCGTTGGCTAGAGAGGATTTGGTCCAGCTTGTTTACCAGGTAGATATATATTTGGGCTCTTTCTTGTTATGAGAGGATTAGAAAGTATGATATGCAATGATTTTCCCAAAATTTTGCAGGTTGAGTTTCAAAAGGAAGTAAGGACCAAAGTAGCTGAAGTGATAAAAGGTCTAAGTGTGGAGGAGAGGGCTTTAAAAGAAAAGGATATCTCCACTGATTTGTGAGGAAAGTACGTTGATCATATGCAAAAAGTATTGCAATGTTTGATTTGTTTAGAATTATTATTGTTTTTTTTGTCTCCTACTAATATGAAATGGTTTTGGTATATTTATTAGGTTTTGAATATTATCAATCCATCCCTTGGTAAGGAATGGAGAGAAACTTTGTTTTCTCTTCAATTTGATGGAGCGAACACCATTGTGGGTATTGAAAAGTTGAATTTGATAGAAATCTCTTCTGTCAGTGCAGAGAAAAAGATAACTTGGTTGAGATTTCTTGAGAGTTCAAGATCTATTTGCAATACCCATGGTATGCCATCAACAAACACAGAGTTTAGAGCGTAAGAGTTTTTTACTTTTCTTGCTTTATCTCTATGCTTCATAGAAAAAGATTGTCTTTGCTTTGCATGTTTTTGTGCCTTTCATTATTTCTATCATTGTAGGTGGTTGTCTAGGGAACTATTGCTAGACATGATAGAAAAGAATGCACTTCATTCTTTGGAGCAAAAGATAAGAATAACATCTACCACAGAGCATCCAATTAATTTTCCTGATGAGCCAACTCTTCATGTTTACTTCGCATCCATACGATACGAGGGCAAAAAACATATTTTTGGAAACATTAAGAAAACTGGTGCTAAAGAAAAGTCCCAAAAAAAAAGGATCAACCTATTCAGTCCCATCTTGATGCAACTGCTTGTCGATTGCTCTATCGATTGGTTTTCTATTTTAATGCCTTTTGTTTGACATTGTAGTGTGTAGTTTGTGTTGGCTTGGATAAATTATCTTTGAATATTCCAGGTATTTTTTGCACTTGAGAGACCTCAAGCCGCTTGTTGATTTGCCCAAGGCTTGTAAAACATGGGTGGATATCATTAACAAAGAGTCCACTATGTATGGGGAGAATATGATTGCTCTCTCACCATTTGAGATTGAGACATGCCCTTGCCCCATGTATTGCCAAGTGAGAAAGCTAATTTTGAGGAATGGAAAAAATTAAAGAAAAAGGGTGCAAGTGGTGGCTGTGTGAGTCAAGGTAAAGTGGCTTCCACAACTGTCTCCTCTCTTTCCTTAAGCTTTACTTTTCTAACAAAGAAGTGGTTTTGAAGGTGATCAAATAAGGGGCAAGGAAGCACAAAGGGGTGAGCATGTTCAAAGAGGCAAGCAAGCTCAAAAGGGCAAGCAAGCTCAAATTAGTGAGACACAGAGTACATGTGACTTTTACTTATTTCACTTTACATATTCACGTCTCATGCAACTTAGAAAAGGCTAACTCTCTATGTTGGATACTTTATATACCTTCCTTGTAAAATAAAGATTTATGTTTCTTTATGTTTTTTGTTTTAGATCGTGAAATTTTTGTTGATGAAAATTCGCCACCACTTGATGTTGGTATGCATGGCAGCTTTCATAGTGGTATGCTTCTTTTTTGTAACATGGCCACCGTCTATTAGTCGTCCAAGCATGTTTTAAAGGTCCATCGAGAAACGAATCTAAGCATCGTTGCCCGGCACTCCCATAGAATGTTACGGGGTTTGTCGCTTAGGGTTTCCCCAGTCCGCCTTGCAACGGAACGTTCACGGTCCCACTAGGAACGACTTGAAATCTGGGTCCCTGGTGGTCAAGGTCTCCTGATAACATTTTAGCGTCGGGTCTCAGACATTCTACTTTATGTAGAGATGCTCAAGTCAAAGCAGATCCATGCCGCACTTGGTTCAAAGAGAATGGGAAATGAGAAGGATGCATTGCTCAACCTCTCTGCCCGTAGTGCATAGTCCCATTTCGGTCCCCTAAAATGACATGAATTGAGTTCTAACCTAACCATACCTAAAGGTAAAATGATGGTAAAACCTTATGATAAGCCTCCCAGTTCTCTGGGACCACCTTGCTGTAGGATGGACCCGTTGGGGATTCCGCCCACCTGCTTCCATTGATAGCTTTAGTTTTCTAATTAGGTCCTATCACATTAATGTGCGACATTTATAACTAGCTTCCTTAATTAAGCCTTTTTGGAAACATGGTTCATTCGTATAATTTACAATACCAACACACAAACAAAACAACCAATCCTTTTGACGATGATGTTCTTTAACTTATTTTCCTGTTAATCTTTGTCTCCTGCCCATACAGGAGAATTTATGTATCCCTTCTGTCCAACAGAAGTACCTGGTCCACATCACATGGCACCACAATTTCTACCCAATATCTAGAATAGGATCTTCCAACGCCCTAGACATTGGGCTTATGACACTCTACAGCTTCGTTCCGGACTCGACAAGGGGTGTCTAGAGCTCCACTGACCCCAAGCGACCTAGGAGTGAGACACACTTTCCGTGGTTGGCCTTTTCATCACTCGACCTTAGACCCTGAATAGAGCAGTGCCCTCTTAGGTTGAAACATGGCGTGACCTTGGAGATGATCCACCAACATAAAATATCCTTAATTAATCCAATTAGAAAACACGCACAATCAAGGCAATCAACCTAATTGTTAGGGGTAAAGGGACCTTTGCCTAGCCGCCCATGCATTACTACACTGATAGTCACCACCACTGCACATTGCAGGTGGCAGGCGCCCATCATGGTCACTTTATTCTTTATTCTTTTAGTGACAGTTTGAATAAAGGAAGGCCCGGTCACACATTGTGACTGTTGGAGTTCCCATTTCTAGTCTCTCCCTTTCTTGCTCTTGCTCTTGTTCTCCCGCCATAGCTCTCGAGCTAACTTTCAATCCGTCGCTCCCTTTCAACTAGTATCAAAGCTTTGTTTTTCGATTCTTGAGCCGGTAGCCATATTCGACTCCTTTGAGCTCTTGTCACTCCTCGGCTTCTCGAGCACCTTCCCGGCATTGTTGGGCACCTTCAAGACATTACATTAGAGGTATTTGATCATTTTCTTCAGGGTTTACTTCAGTTCTTAGGTCTCACAGGCTGTAAACAAGTTGTGGGCAGCCATAGCTCACACCTCTTGGAGCTTTCTTCTCCTGGATCTTGCTTTCAGCCTATCAAGGCTTGCTAAGGCTTGGTGTAGGCCTTCTTTGGTCCTCATTTGTGCCCCCTTTGGGCCCCATTGTTGACACGTGGGACAGCAGACCCCCCCAGCCAGCTCATGTTTTTTTTGCGTCTGTTTCAAAATCTGGCCCAAAAATCACTTTTTTGTCATATCTCGGGCATATTTAGGCAAGGTAAGAGTCTAAGTTGGGGTTTTGGCACGCTTTGGACGTGATGATGATGTTGGATTTGCCAAATTCTGATGACAAAATCTTTTGCAATAGATTTGAGGTCTGAGACAACATGTATTTATATGCCTATGCTTGTTTGGGCATGACTACATAATTGGTTTGATGCCTATTGCATCCCGATTGATTGGGGGATTGAAGCTACATGTAATGCTATGATTTTGGCCTGATTTTGGGGCTAGAAATATACAGTTTATAACAGTAAATGCATGCTGAATACTCTTGGGCTGAAGCTATCTTTCATGCTTTGACATATGCCTATTGGTTCTGGATGTATGTCTTGGGTTATGCTATGATGTATTGATCATCGAGGGACGACTTTGAGCTTGTCATTGAATCCGGATGCTTTTGGAAGCTTGAGCTTATTTCAGCCCGCACTTATTGACATTGGTATATGCTTTGACAGTGATGCTTCTTGGGTATATGCATACCCATTGTGCACGGCTTGATGCTCATGTCACGGTTGATTACCCTATGCATACGTTGAGCTTGAGTGCTCATTGAAGCTCCACCTTGGATGCATTTTGGATTATCTGGAGTAGTCTTCGATGTTACTTGGCTTGTCAGAGTTTGGATTGGGATGTATTTGATGTCTTACATGCTTATGGATGCTACATACGGATGCTCTACCGCCTACATGTTCGGGATGTACTATTGATGTATTGTCTTGGACTTATGTCATTGGCACTGTGTCTTGCCTTGGCTTGAGCTCTTGAGCTCGTACATCCGGCTTTTGTGCCAGTGGGAGCATTCTTGAATACTTATCAGACATTGAGCAGGTGATACTTTTATGCATTGAGCCGTTACATACCATTGAGCAGTTACAAACACTTGACATTGGGACTTCTTACCTTTTGGGATGATACATCATATGTCTTGGTTCACTGTATGCTTATGAGCTAAGTCTCAAATTTGGATGCGTATCTTTTTGAATTGACACCTACTTGTGTCAAGTTTTGGTAGGGCAGGAACACTTTGCCCTGTTGACTGGGGGGTGTGCCTACTCACTGGCAGATGTTTGTATGACATACTTGGGTGTTGGATTCATGCTTATCGAGTCATATGCTTATGCTATGCTCGTATGATGCCGGCTTTGGTCTTTGCAATATCTGATTGCCTTGGGATCTGATTTTGGCACTGTTAGCTCTTTTTACTGAAATCTAAAATTTATTACAGCAAGCATATATGTATGGATTGACATGGATTTTTCATACTGAAACACTCTGAAATGATGTACTTTCACTAGTACTTGGTGGACAGCAGCTTTGGTTCCACTTTCCTCGCCATTTTCCCTCGATTTTGGTGATTTTTTGGTCATTTTCTGTAGTAAATAGCAAGCAATTTTGGGCTATCTACAGTCTTCCAGCCTGCATTATGGCGAGTTCGCCGTCCATTGATCATGCTATTTTCAACATCACTAAGCTTGATGGTACGATTTACTCTTATTGGAAGAGCTAGATTTGGTAGGTATTGGTGCAGAAATCGCAGATTAAACCTTTGAGGTTAAGCGGGCATCCGCCTGCAACTATGCCAGATGAGGAATGGCTTGAGCTTGATGAGTTATGCAAGTCCACCATTGTATTGTCTCTCACAGAACATGATCACTACAATGTATTTTAGGAAGAACAGAGTGCATGGCAGTTGTGGGATAAAATCAAGAATCTCTATGACAAGAAAAGTCCAGCGAGTCAAATGTATTGGCTGAAGCAGCTTATGGATTTGCGCATGAAGGAGAATGTGACTATGTCTGCTCACTTGAGCCAGTTCCATTCTATACTCAAGAACTTGACTTCGCAGGACATCACTTTTGCAGAGGATGTCACTCCTCTTTTCTTGCTTGGTACTCTTAATGAGTCATGGGATGTATTCTACACTGCATTATGTGCCTCTACTGCTACCTTGAAATTATCTGATGTTGAGAGTGCTCTTCTGCAAGAAGAGGTTAACCGTAAGAATTTGGATGCCTCTCATGTGTCTCATGCTATGATAGTTAGAGGCAGGAATGATGGATATGGAAAGCATGGCAGTGGTAGTGGCCGTGGATGGGATTCTCAAAAATCTCGGTCCAAGTCTCGTGGGAAGTCACGTAACAAATCCCATGGCAGGAATGCCGATGTTACTTGTCACCATTGTGGGAAAAAGGGCCATATTAGGCCACAATGCCATGAATTACGCAATGAAAGGTGCAAAGATAAGGGGAAAGACAAAGTGCAAGATAAGTCTTCTGATCGCAGCATAGTACCTGCAAAGTCCAGTGTTAAAATTGAAGAGATCAATGTTATGCAGCCTGAGAATGTTGATGATGATGATTATATCCTAGCAGCCTCTTCTAGTACTTCGCAGATGAGAGAGATACACTCTACATATGCACAGTGTTGGCTCTTGGACTTAGGTGCGTCCTTTCATGTGACACCTTGCCAAGAGTGGTTTCATTCATACCATACTGTTTTGGGTTCTGTGCGCTTGGGTGATGACAGCTCTCTTGATATTGTGGGCATTGGTGACGTTAGGTTGCAGTTTCCTTTTGGCAGCAGTTTTGTTATGCAGGATGTACGTCATGTACCTGCTTTGACACGCAGTCTCATGTCAGCTGGATAGCTTGATGACGCACGTTATCATGTATCTTTTGGAGACTCTGCATGGAAGATCACTTATGGCAGACTTGTGATTGCGAGAGGTGCCAAGGCTGGCAGTCTCTACCCCTTGATTGTATCAGCTTCTTCCCTTGATCATGTTTTGTCTATGGGTTCTATCCCACATGTATCTCTTTGGCATGCCCGTTTGGGCCATATGTCTTTGAAGGGAATGAAAATGCTTTCTAGTTTGCAGTACTTACTACCCCTTGATTATGCATGTTTTGATTCATGTGAGCATTGTCTTTATGGCAAGCAGACTAGGTCTACACATAAGAAGTCTGGTAGGCCACGCATGAATGAGCCCTTGGCATTGGTACATTCAGATGTCTGTGGGCCTATGCCTTGTCAATCTATGGGTGGTGCAAAGTATTTTGTCACGTTCATAGATGATTTTTCATGGAAAGTTTGGGATTATCCCATTAAGCTGAAATCCAATGTCTTGGATGTGTTTCAGAGATGGCTTGCATTGGTTGAGAACCAGTTTGGGTGTAGGCTAAAATGCCTAAGGACAGATAATGGGTGTGAGTATGTCTCACGTGCTTTTGAGCAGTTATGTGATGAGAGGGGTATTAAGCATCAGTTGACCGCCCCCTACACCTCCCCCCCAGAATGGTTTGACTGAGCAGATGAATAGAACCATCCAGGAGCGTATACGCAGTATGCTTAGTCATGCAGGCCTACCATAGAGCTTTTGGGCTGAGGCAGTTAGTACAGTTGTGCATGTCATAAACATATCACCTTCTAGTGGTTTGGATTTCCAGGTTGCAGAGGAGGTATGGACTGGAAAACCCCCCTCTTATGCGCATCTCCATGTCTTTGGATGTGAGGCATTTTGCCATATGCCCAGGGACAAGAGAAGTAAGCTAGATCCCAAGAGTGTCAAATGTCATTTTCCTTGGTTATGGGGATGCAGGCGAGATGGGTTACCGTCTCTGGGATCTGCAGGCGCGGAAAGTCATTCGCAGTCATGATGTAGTCTTCCATGAAGACAAGATGCATAGGCAGCCTGAGAGAGTTGTTGAGATTCGCAGGGTCATATTTCAGGAGGAGCCGAGAGCTCCCGCATAGCCAGTTGGATAGTCTACAGCTGCAGTAGATGCTCATGGTCAGGGCATTGGACAACAGCTGGGCAGGTAGCTAAGCCTGCTGTGAGACGGTCTACTAGAGACAGACGTCCACCAGATCGATTTCAGCCCTCAATGCATTATGTCTTGGTTACAGATGCAGGAGAGCCTTTCACTTATGATGAGGCTATACGCAGGGGTGACTGTCACTCCTGGGAGAGGGCTATGCAGTCTGAGATAGACTCCCTGCATAAGAATGACACTTGGGATTTAGTTTCCTTGCCTATGGGCAAGAAGGCTTTGCCATGCAAGTGGGTGTACAAGCTAAAAAGTACCCCTGGACACCCCAAGCCAGCATACAAGGCTAGATTGGTAGCAAAGGGTTTTAAGCAGGAGCATGGTGTGGACTTTGATAAGGTCTTTTCTCCTGTGGTTAAGATGACCACCTTGCGCTTAGTCTTGGCTTTGGTTGCTCAACTTGACTTGGATTTATACGAGATAGATGTCAAGACGGCTTTCTTACATGGGGACTTGCATGATGAGATTTATATGGAGCAGCCTAAGGGCTTTGCAGAACCTGGCAGGGAGCACCTAGTGTACAAATTGAAGAAAAGTCTTTATGGCTTGAAAGAGGCACCTAGGGAGTGGTATCATAAGTTTGTTGCCTTTATGCAGTCATCACAAGGCTACAACCGGAGTGCTATGGATCCATGTCTTTACACAAAGAAAGCTCGTGATGGTTCTTTATTGATTTTGGTACTTTATGTGGATGATATGCTGATAGGCAGGGAAAGCTCATGATGAGCTAGATGCTCTTAAGGCTCAGCTCAAGAAGAGCTTTGAAATGAAAGATCTAGGACATGCCACTCACATACTTGGTATGCGCATTAGATGCGATAGGCATCAGGGACTCCTCTACTTGTCACAGAGGGAGTACATTCATAAAGTCCTTGAGCGCTTCCGCATGTCAATCCATCGCTCCCTTTCACTAATGCCATCTTTCAAGAAAACATTCATTTATTTCCCATGCGACCTATCATTGGAAAGTGCTTAAAAAATGGAATCTATTGAGCTATAGAGCACTCGATTTCAAGTTATCGTGTTCAAGTTATGACAAATCCAAAGATTTGACCACGTGTCCCAAACTTATGGAAAATTCCCATATTCCTCAATACGGTGTTTCTTGTCAAGCTTTAGTCCTCCCTAAATAATAGTGTACCAATATTGTGGCCTTTTGTAATATAGTCATGTCGTGTCCCCCAGGAGGTCAGTCATCATAAATATATATATGTATCACATGGGTTCAATATAATGGATTTTTAAAATGTCATTCTTACACATTTTTTACATACAAAAGGGTCCCATATAAAGGGTTGCTTATAGATTGAATACAAAAGGGCATTACTGACCCCGGCCATGTATTTACCATCAGACACAAGCACTTGGAATAATCATCCAGATCACATCCCAACAATCAGTTTAATGCAAAAGCATTTAGAACGTTATTCGATCAATCAATAAAAGCAATAGTGTCCTTTTCCAAACATTGCACGGATAGTCGCGATAACCATCACATATTCGCTCTCCCCCTTGGATCAAGAGTGATTCCATATAAAAATTATTTATCACACCCTTCTTTCAACTAAGGCATTTGTTAGGGGTTTTAACACTATACAAGACATAAGTTGCATTAGTCACTTATATTGATCGATAACCCAACCTTCTTTCGGAGGAGTAGTGGTCCTTCATTTTGACTTGATCTTCTCAATCCCTTGAGCTCTCTACTTGCCTTTGGGGCCTGGAGTTGTTTGTATCTAGCCCAATCCCCAAATTTGGATTGATAAACATAGTGTTTATTGGGTGGATCCCAAGGAAACTTTGCCTCTAATCCCTATGGTCATTGTATATACTAGTTAAGCACAACATCAAGATTCCCAATCTAATGGCATGAGCTATTAACAAGAGTTTGGCAAAGGTCTAGAGCTTTGAAAATGATTCCCTTCTAAAATAAGTTGCTTGCCATGCAATCTATCGGACATGCGAGTTGCGACATATACCTTTGAAGTGACAAAAAAATGTGCCTACTATTGCAAGGATGGCGGGAAGATGGCCATGCTTGAAGCCTTGCAAGCTGTTTATAAGTTTATCGTATGGCATCCAAATACAATTAACTTTTCTTAATACATGCATTTGGGCAAAATTCAATCTTTCAAATACTTACATGCAGTTTATCCTTTTCAATGTCCTATTCTTGAATGGCATAATACAGCCCTAACGTGTCTCACGCGATAATCGAGCAAGCATCCAATAATCTGGAAATACATTACTTACGACCGGTATTGCATGTGGATTGGCAGTGATGCCCTTTCCCGAGGCTTCGTTGCTTGTTGAGGGACTGCCATCTGGGTGCGACAATCTCTGCTTGGGTGCCATCTCGGATCTCTTTTCTTATAGACATGCTTCACACAGGACTTTCGCTTCTTGTACTTGATTAGCGAGGGTCGATTGGGGAGCAAGATGAGCTGGCAGTCGTAGGATAATCACGTGGAACGTGATATGGGTCCATGGCTAATGGGAGAGAAGGAATGCGTGTGTACACCCTCTTTCTCTTTCTCTCTTCCTCCCTCTTTCTCACCTTCTCTATCATTCTCTCTCTCTCTCTCTCTCCCTTCTCCATCTTCTTCTTCTCCTCTTCTCTTTCTCCCTACTCTTCTTCTTCTTCTCTCTCTCTCTCTCCCCCTTCTCTCCTTCTTCTTCTCTCCTTCTTCTCCTCTCTCTCTCTCCCTACTCTTCTTCTTCTTCTCTCTCTCTCCCTTCTCTCCTTCTTCTTCTTCTCCTCTTCTCTCTCTCCCTACTCTTCTTCTTCCTCTCTCCCTCTCTCCCTTCTCTCCTCCTTCTTCTTCTTCTTCTCTTCTTCTTCTCCTATCTCTCTCTCTCCCTACTCTTCTTCTTCTTCTCTCTCTCTCTCTCTTCCTTCTCTCCTTCTTCTTCTTCTCTTCTTCTTCTTCTTCTTCTTCTTCTTCTCCTCCTCTTCTTCTCTACTCTCTCTCCCTCTCCCTCTCCCTCTCCCTCTCCCTCTCCCTCTTCTTCTTATTCTTCTCTTCTTCTTCTTCTCTCTCTCTCCTTCTCTCCTCTCTCCCTACCTCTCTTCTTCTTACTCGAGTAGCAGAGCAGGTCGCAGCCTTCCTAGCCTTCCATCCCCTTGACGATGGGGGTCTATATAGGTATTTGGGGGGGGGGGATGTGGAATGAAGGTGGAGGGGTGGTCTTTCCCCACCCACCATCTGTCATGGCAAGTCGAGAGGTTGGGGGGGGGGGAATAGGCCAGTGGCCTTCCTCCTCCCACGTCGCCTCCTCGTCAACTCCGCTGACGGATGTCATCCCTGCCACCTTCTCTCTCCCCGCCACGTCCTCTTCATTGCGCTAACTCCCTCCTCTTTCCTGCCCTCTCACCACCTGTTGGTGACGACGGGGGGGTTTCGTGTGCCACAACGAAACGTTGCATTTTTATGGATATACGCAAGTTGATTGTTTTGTATGTTATGCTTGTTGTTCATTCATTATACTTGCCGTGATTATTTAGGTCCATCCTCACATCCTAGACCACCGTCCCAAAAAGAATATGTGCCACTCTTGTCCATACAAGGGGGGGCTTCTTTGTATTTCTCTATCTTTTTGTTTGGATGTGGAGATTATATTTCTATGGGTAAGGATTTTTCATCCTCTATTAGAAATGAGGATTATGCAAAGATCCATACATTTTTTTCTGAAATCAATAAATTGGGGTGGATTATAAGAAAAAGAAAAAGACGATGGCATGGGTTGCTGACTTTGTGCTCTTGGATCTTCCCATGGACTCTATGCATGGACGAGATGGTGTTCCATTGTGTTAGAAGGTGTCGGAGGATCATATTCGGCATGGACTTGGAGTGGCAACAACTTGTTTGGCAGACTCAGGATGGGTTGTTTGTCTTGCCTCCATTTCAAGTGATTCTTTGAGTCAGAAATATATAAATAGGATTGTCAGGTACTTGTGAATAAGATTGTTAGGTAATTATCAATGCTTAAAATGTATTTCTTTCTGTCAAGGGACTCTCCCCCGTGGGTGGAGAAATATGCCTTGCGGTGGGAGCTGGAGATTGAGCGTAGATTCATAGTTGAGGACTTAGAATTCATGGATAAGGTTACGATTGAGGGTATTGCCGTAGAGGTATTTGACATGGTTATTGTACACTTAGTTTTCTTGGTGCTTTGTTGTTCTTGATTAGTTTGTGACATGTCTTTATTTTTTGTCATTATTGTGCGACAGATGGATGCCTTCTACTTTTACATGCTACGACGTCGAGGCTACATGGCCTCTTTACGTCTTCAGGAGAGTGCCACATTACGACATGATCATGGTGTGCAGTTCTCACGGCATGTCATTCATCACTATTTGCCAGATATTGCGAGGGTATTGGAGGTTGGCGAGGATGCACATTTGAGATGAGGTGTGCATCAGAGTGTCAGATTTGTGTGATGCTTTCTAGAGGCTCTTTGTCCTCTTGGAGGATTGGCCTTGGAGATGGGTAGCGATACAACCTCTTTGATGCCGTGCATGCATTGCATCTAGCCGCCCCTGTTATTCTTTTGATAGTGACGTTAACATTGCTGGTCGCATTCTACAACCTTTGGTAGAGGGACCTTCTGCAGATACTAGAGATCAGTCTAGCTCAGACAAGGAGATTTCAGAGAGTGAGCCAGTGGATGATGCATATGTCTTCCCTTTTGATTAGTATGGTTACTACTATTGACTTGTGTTTTGTCATGGTTTGTCAAGGTTACTACTATTGAATTATTTAGGACATTATATGCACTCTAGGATGATATGCTTTTGTGTGTGAGTTTTTGCCATGTGCTTTGAAATGTTAATGAAATGTAGTTTATAAAATTCTTATTGTAGTGTACTACCATGTTATGTGGAGGAAGTTGCAAGGGAGATGAGCAAGGGTGCCTCCTATGATACAATCAAGACAAAAACCAACAAAGGGAGAAGAGTGGGATGTTGTTTTGTAGATGATGAGTGTGGAGAAGAGAGGGTGTGAAGTGTATTGAGCTTTTGGTGTTGTGTTAAGACAATGACTATTGTGCTAAGAGTATGAGTATTGTATGGGTTGATTTGAAAAATTTGATAACCTCGGGTCTTTTAATCTCTATCATATGGTTTAGTGATCAAATTTGAGCATGCGTGGAGTGTTTTTTGTTGCTTCAAGTCATGGTGTTGTAAGTAAGGTTTGAGAGTTTTCAATAAACAAATAGAGTAGATAAGAGGTGTGATTTTGGTTCTATAGTGATTGAATTCTATCACTTCTCTTCGTGTTGCCCTTTTTTACTACTCCGCTCAGTCTTTGCATGCTTGGTTTCTGTCTCTGCTTGGTTTATGCATGCTCAATTTAAAGTTAAACTCTCCTAGGTGAAGCTCCTTGTTGCTTCTACGGCCTGAGCTGCCCTCTTCCATGTCTAGGACTTCTTGTTTTGCCAAGTTGTCAATCAAGTTGATAAGGCCGGGTAGATCCACTTCCACAATATTGTCTATCCTTGTTGCATTTGGATTTTTGGTTGTGTCCTTCGCTTGGTCCTACTTGTGGGGATTCGATCACCCTTCTATGTCTTTGGGTCTTCTCTTACTACTGGTGGGTTCCTTCAAGTTCTTAAGTCTGGGTGTGTTCCTTGTTAATTACAACCAGTCCTCAACTTACCCTCACTCTATGCGTGTGTGTGTGCATGTACTCTTTTCTGTGCACTGTGCGAAATCAGGCTTTTACCTCTTCTCAACTATGCTTTGAGGGCTGGAAATCAGATGAGTGAGAAAACAAGTGCCTAGACGACTCTAGCACTCTCGTCATGGGTTTAGCTTGATAGGCTTGTACACTCGATTTTTGGCCATCCTCGCACGTTTATAGGGTTCTTTGCTATTCGCTCCGCTCAGTCATGATTCGTTAGTACTCTAAGACTCCACTCAATGCTGCTGCCGGGCTTGATCGCTAGATGGTTGACTAATGTTGCCTCTATGCCTGAGTCTCGCTGATCCCTTTGTTCCTTGTGCCAGAATGGTGTCTCAAGCATCTGTATGGTCTTCAGATATTCGTACGGTCGGTGTCTAGGTGGTTTGGTCCAATTTTCAAAACATTTTGGAAAGATCAAACTTGGCCCAATAGGTCCGAATTGCAGGGACCAACTGGCTGATTTAGACGGGCTGAGTGGTGGGTGTCCAAGCCGATTGGGCCAAGGGCTGAATACGGGATGGGCCGAGGGTTGAATTTTGATGTGTCTAAGTTGAGTGGAGCTTCCACCTGTCTGAGTTGATTGGGCTGAATGGGATCCGAGGGCCGAATACGAGACGGACTAAGGGCCGAATTTCGAAGTGTCCTAGTTGAGTGGGCCGAGGGCCGAGTTTCCAATTGTTTGAGTCGATTGGGCAAATGGACGAATGGGAGTGGGCCAAGGGCCGATTCTAGGATGGCCCAGAATCGCCGTTACTTGGACAGGGCTGAACGCGTTGCGTTTTTTTCTGAGTCAATGCAAAATTCGCAGCACCGAGCAATTGTGGCCTTCACACTAGTCGAGCACCTGTAGATCCTACCTACGCATGAAGGAGAAGGTGTGGGTATACCTGTAGTGGGCAATGAACTTGTCAACCATGTGATTGAAGTGGGTCTACGCAATGAAGCTCTCTCTCTCTCTCTCTCAAACAAACAAGGTTTCAAATGAGCTCCCCCTGGTCTCCTGGCTATTAAAACCCTCCTCACAAGGTTCTTGCCACTCCCTCTAACCTTAACCTACTCTAAATGCAATAAGAATCGAAAGCAAAGTATTGAACTAATTTTTCCTACTGAATTAACCATCAAAAACCAAAATTACTTACTTGTAGCACAGATTCAAGACCCAAAACCTCTTATCTATCTCAAGCTCCAGTTCTAAGATGAAACCCTTACGCCACAACCCATGGACCACTTATTGTTCAAGCATTTCGAGAGAGTATTAATGGCTATCTCTCACATAGTCGATGCGCTGTCCCTCTCTACGAGTATAGTGAGCTTACCTTGATGCCCGATTGAGTTGCTTCCTCTCTCAAGCACTCCGATAGATCCACGATTCTTGATGCAAGCTCAAGCATCCTCAAACCTCCACCTCTGAGCTCCATCCTCCATAACCATGTGTGAGATGAGAGAAGAGAAGAGAAGAAGAAGAAGAAGAGAGGAGATGGAGGAGGGCTTCACCTCCAAGATCCCTTACCCTCACACACTCACTCCTTCACTCACTCACACTCCCTCCCTCAAGCACTCACAAGTAAGCAAGAGAAGAGAAGAGAGAAGAAGAGAAGAAGAAGAGTCCACTTTGCCACACACCAAAGAATGAGCTCTCATTCACCTTTTGAACTTTATATGTAAAGCCTTGTCCTTTGCTTTAGATTTTTTGAATTTTCCACCTTATTCATCTGAGGGTTAACACTTATGTGCTCTTGCTACTATTTTGAACTTGCCTGATGTAGAGAGTGCTCTTCTGCAGGAAGAGATCAACCGTAATAACTTGGATGCCTCTCATATGTCACATGCTTTGATTGTTGGAGGCAGAGATGGTAATGGAAAGAATGACCGTGGGTATGGACGTGGTAGAGACTCGCAAAAGTCTAGGTCTAAGTCATGTGGTAAGTCATGCAGCAAGTCTCGTCGGAGAAATGCTAATGTGACATGTCATCATTGTGGCAAGAAGGGTCATATATGTCCATAGTGTCATAAGTTACGCAATGAGAAGTGCAAAGAGAAGGGGAAAGACAAAGTACAGAAAAAGTCATCTGATCGCAAGATGGGTCATATATGCCCATAATGTCATAAGTTACGCAATGAGAAGTGCAAAGAGAAGGGGAAAAACAAAATACAGAAAAAGTCCTCTGATTGCAACATTATGCTTGCAAAATCCAGTGTGAAAATTAAGGAGACAAATGTCATGTGGACTTATGACTTTAATGGAAAGTACATACTTGAAGCTAGTTCTTGTGATACGTCGTTGATCGAGGTTCACTCTATGTATGTGTAGTGCTGGCTTTTGGATTCTGGTGCTTCATTTCATGTTACACCATGCTGTGAGTGGTTCCATTCCTACCACACTGTCTCTGGTTCAGTTCGCTTGGGTAATGATAGATCACTTGCTATTGTTAGCATTGGGGATGTATGGCTACAATTCTCTACTGGCAGTACTTTTCTGTTATAGGATGGACGCCATGTACATGTGCTTACATGCAGTCTTATGTTTGCAAGGTAGCTTAATGATGTTGGGTTTCATATTGCCTAGAAGATCACACATGGTAGACTTGTGCTTGCTAGAGGTGCCAAGGCTGGTAGCCTCTATCCTCTTGTAGTTGATGGGTCATTTGTTGACCATGTTTTGTTAGTGGGTTCCATCCCACATGTATCTCTTTAGCATGCCCGTTTGGGCCATGTGTATTTGAAAGGAATAAAAATGCTGTCTGGTTTTGTAGTACTCACCACCCCTTGACTATTCATGTTTTGATTCATGTGAGCATTGTCTTTATGGCATACAGACTAGGAATAGGCATAAGAACTCTGGTCGGACACACATGGGTGAACCCTTTGCATTAGTACATTCGGATGTCTGTGGCCCATGCCTAGTCAGTCTATGGTGGGTGGTGCAAAGTATTTTGTGACGTTTATTGATGATTTTTTGCGTAAAGTCTTGGCTTATCCCATAAGCTTAAGCTAGATGTCTTGGTTGCGTTTCAGAGATGGCTTGCACTGGTTGAGAACTAGATTGGGCATAGGTTGAAATGCCTTAGGACTGACAATGGGGGAGAATATGTGTCACATGCCTTTGAGCAGCTATGTGACAAGAGGGGTATTAAGCATCAGTTGACCGCCCCCTATACCCCACCCCAGAATGGTTTGACAAACTGAGTGGATGAATAGAATCATCCATGAGCGTGTATGCAGTATGCTTAGCCATGCAGGCCTACATCGATGGGTTGAGGCAGTCAGTACAGTTGTGCATATCATAAATAGATCACCTTCCAGTGGTTTGGATTTTTAGGTTGCAGAGGGGATATGGACTGGGAAACCTTTGCCTTATGCACATCTACGTGTCTTTGGATGTGAGGCATTCTGCCATGTGCCCAAGGACAAGCATAGTAAGCTGGATCCTAAGAGTGTCAAATGAATTTTCATTGGCTATGAAAATGTAGGTGAAATGGGTCACCGCCTCTGGGATCCACAGGCGCAGAAAGTCTTCTGTAGCCATGATGTAGTCTTCCATGAAGACAAGATGCATAGGTAGCATGAGAAGGTGGTCGAGATACACATAGTTATATTCCAGGAGGAGCCACGTGCTCCAGTACAACCTACACAACTAGATGGTCAGCTTGCAATAACAGTTGGTACATATGGCCAGGGTGTTGGACAAGCAACAGAGCTTGTCGTAAGATGTGGTCTATTAGAGATAGACGTCCACTTGATAGATGTGAGTCCTCGATAGATTATGTCTTGGTTACAGATGCAGGAGAGCCTCTCACCTATGATGAGGGTATGTGCAGGGGTGACAGTCACTCTTGAGAGAGGGCTAATATGACTTGGGATTTGGTTTCCTTTCCTATTGGCAAGAAGACTCTGCCATGCAAATGGGTGTACAAGATGAAAAGTACCCCTGGACACCCCAAGCCAGCTTATTAGGCAAGACTTGTTGCTAAGGGTTTTAAATAGGAGCACGGAGTTAACTTTGATGAAGTCTTTTCTCTTGTGGTCAAGATGACTACCCCACGCTTGGTTTTGGCCTTAGTCGTGCAGCTTGACTTGGACATGTATCAGATGGATGTCTATAGTAGGAGTTCTATGGATCCGTGTCTTTACATGAAGAAAGCCCATGATGGCTCATTGCTTATTTTGGTACTTTATGTGGATGATATGCTAATAGCAGGGAAAGCTCATGATGACTTGGATGCTCTTAAATCTTAGTTGAAGAAGAGCTTTGAGATGAAGGATTTGGGATAGGCCTCTCACATTCTTGGTATGCACATTAAGCGCAATAGGCATCAGGGACTACTCTACCTCTCACAGAGGAAGTACATTCATAAAGTCCTTGAGCGTTTCCGCATGCATGACATGAAGCCTATTGGCTGTTCATTACCTTCTTATGTGAAGGTCTCACATGTCGATTATTTGCAAATAGATGAGTAGAGTACCGGGATGGCCAAGTTCCCTTATGCATCAGCCATGGGCAGTTTGATGTATGCCATGATAGCCACTCGTCCAGTATTACCTTTGCAGTTGGTGTTGTGGTACGCTATATGGCTACACCTGGCCAAGAAACATTGGGATCCTGCGAAGGGTATCATGAGATACCTAAAAGGCATAGTAGATATGTATATTTGCTATGGCAGCCAAGATATAGGAGTTGTGGGGTATACAAACTTCAATTATGTAGGACATGTAGATAATAGGAAGTCCACTTCTGGCTATGTATTCTCCTATGTTGGAGGTGCTATGTCTTGGATGTCTAGGGTTCAAATGTGTACGGCTCTCTCTACCACTAAGGCCAAGTATGTTGCAGCCACCACTAAGGCTTGCAAAAAGGCCATATGGCTGGGCCGTTTGGTTCATGACCTTGGGATTAATTCTATACCTACGCTGCATTCGGATTCTATGAGTGCTATTTAGCTAGCCAAGAATTTGGTCTTCCATGCGAAGACGAAATACATTGAGGTAAGGTATCACTTCATACGTGGGGTCGTTGGAGGACAAGTCTATTGACCTTATCAAGATTTCCATTGATGAAAATCCTATCGATTTGCTCACGAAAAGCCTCACTACTGAGCGCTTTGCCTTCCGCAAGAGATTGATGGGCATTGGATGAGATGATATTTTTCCTCATCTTGTTGTACATGTGTACATTGTAGTGTCTTTTCTATTTCTTTTTCACTCCTCACTGGGGCATATTTACCTTTAAGTGGGAGGTTGTTGGGGGTAAAGACACCTTTTCCTAGCCGTACGTGTATTACTACATTGACGGTACCTGCCATTGCATACTGCAGGTGATGGGCGCCCGTCACTGTCACTTTATTCTTTATTATTTTAGTGAAAAATTGAATAAAGAAAGACCGAATCACACATTGTGACTATTGGAGTTCCCACATTGTGAGTCTCTCTCTCTCTTGCTCTTGCTCTCCCATGCAAGCTTCTATTCTTCTCACCTTTCAAACAGAAGTACGCATGCTTCCTTGCTCCTAGGAAGAGTGGAAATTTGTATTCGTAAAGGCTTCCAAAGCAGTTGAGGAGTTAATTGCAACTAAGATATCCAAGGAACAAGAAACCACACAACGTCTCATTATGTCGTATAACAGAACCGCAGTCATGGCCACAAACCAAGAAATTGCTCGATTGCAACAGGTTGCCGACAACAAATCCTCCTTCTTGCAAAAATGGTACACTCTTCGATTGCAATGGGAACTAGAAGGATGCCAAATCATGACCAATGCTGAGCAACGACATGCAACGAAGTCATCAAAATACGACCCAATATATGTAGCTCCAACTTCCTATAGGGTATTGACTACCATTCGTAAAACCAACCTCTAGAAGAACACATTAAGGGACATCCTTATTTAGATCGCATCCTCATCGAGGAAGAGTTGCACATCACTAGTTGAGTGGACTTGGATGACTTCTTGCTTGATGTCCTCACTTATATTACGCATGTGGGCATACACCCTTTGGACATGGACAGCTATGCTACTTTAGAATATAACCTGAATTTCTATGCTTGGCTCATGCGATAGTAAAACACTAAGATTATGTGCTGCAAGCCCTTCATCCTCTAAACCTTTAATCCTAGGAAGGATTCTTCTCAATTCAAAAGGAGGGGGAGTAAGGTAAATTAAACCAAACACATAAGAAAAAAAATAAAGGAAAAGCACACATGGGGGATGCTAACTCTCAGATGAACAAGGTGAAAAATCCGTAAAATCTAAAGCAAAAGACAAGGCTAAGGCAAAAGTGAAACAAAAGACAAAGGCACGCCAAGAAGAATCTGGAAACACAAGAAGTGTAGAAAAGTCCTAAATTAAGGAGAAAGGTCTACAAAAAAAAGCGCATGTCAACACTTTTATAAAATAGCGCAAGGCGCACCATGATTTATTTCAAGAGCACCAGGCTCTCACCCGTGTAATTTGTAAAGATAGATGGGCGGTAGGAAGGAAGCTAGTGATGGGACCTGAAATGGGCCAGCACTGGCTATAGCACTAGCCGGACCTCATGCTCACGACACACAAACACCCTCACGGCCTCGCGGACCAGGAGCGTCAATATAAGACTGAAGGACAAACTGCCCTAAAGCTTAATTCCTGCATTTATAGTTCATAGTCCAACATTTCCCTAAAACTCCTCAGAGGGAGATCCCAAATACATTGGCAATGCCACGATCACACACACATAGGAGGCACTCCACCGACTAATAGTCGGAGCCCCACTGCAGCTCTCCTACATCTCAGGGATTGGCCCTTTGATGCGCTGCTAAACATATAACACAAACGAACACAAACTCCTCTCTTTTATATTTCTCGTATTTCCAGGAGATATACCATGCTTCCTCACTTCACAGTCCCTTAGGAAACCGACCCTCTACCCTACGGCAAGGGATAACCTCACACTCTCAATCGTGGCTCAAAGTCCTAAGAAAACAATTGCTATGTAGTCCAGGAGATTTTTCATTCGATACCATGAACCATGCATAGTGCATAATGTGAATGGTTTAGTGCACAAACAATAGAAAATCAGCATTGTATATCGTGCGAAACCAATCTTTTCATGATTTCCATGCTAATGTTTATGTATTGAAACAAGGAGAGACACCGAGCCTTACGCTCATGCTGCCTTTTCCTTTATCTTAAAACAACGTCCTATAGCCATGATGCAACACATAAATCAGATTTAAGATTGTACTTTAATGCTCAAACTCTCCTCTCACCCTACCGTTTAATGTTTTGCAATCGTTGATAGGTGTAAGAGTCATTTTTATGTGTATTTCTTTATAGAGAAAGTGATAAATACGGATAAAACCATAGAAATGAGGGTAAACGGAGGCTAACCTCATGCTCTACCTTCATTATACATTGCACAAACACTTATTTAATTTTCTGAAAATTTTCTTTTATCGTTTCCTAATTTTCTCCCATTTAAAATCTATTTTTCACCATTTTTGGTATTTTTCTTCTATTATTTTCAATAAAAAATGACTAGAAATTGAAATTGATTATGGGTTGTGGGCCTTAGGTTCTTTGATAGCAAAATTTCAGGTTTTATTGATGTTATATTTCATGTTTCCCCTTTATTTTGCAAAAATCCCCAATTTTGCCTCTTAAACGCATGTTTTACAGGTTTTATACCATTAATTTCGCTCTCAAAATTGATCACCCAAAATGGAAAAAATGGAATTTAAATTCTGCTCTCAGCTAGGAAGATAAGAGGACAATGGGAAAAATGGCCTAGCCACAGTCGGGGCAGCCATGTAAAAAAGGGGATAAGGGGATGACCACCCAAAAGGGATTTAGGGTTTTTTTATATAAAGTTGAAAAGTGAATGAGAAGCTCATTCTTGTGTGTGGCCAAAAGTAGCTCTCTTCTTCTTCTTCTTTTTCTTCTTGCTTGCTTGAGCTTGTGTTTGAGAGAGGGAGTGACGGTGTGAGGGTGAGGGACGATGGTGGGGGAGAAGCTCTCCATCTTCTCCTCTCTTCTTCTCTTCTCTTCTCTTATCTTGTCTTGCTCACGGCGATGGAGCTTGGAGCATGGAGCTTGATGATGGAGCTTGCTTGAAGCTTGCACTTGGATCGTGGAGCTACCGGAGTGCTCAAAAGAGAAGGCAAATCAATTGGGCGTGAGGTAAGCTCACTACACTCGTAGAGATGGATGGTGCATTGGCTATGTGAGAGATAGCCATCAGTGCTCGGCTTGGAACACTTGAAGCAATGAGCGGTCCGTGGGTCTTGGCCGTTGATCGCCTCTACGTTTTGGTTCCGTTGCCGAGACCAACGGATTCAAGCCTTGAGCACTTGCACGCTTCGAATAGTGCATTGAAGTAGGGTTTTCCCTGAATCGGTGCTTGAGGTAGATAGATAGGAAGCAAGGGAGTTTAAAGAGGTGTTTGATCTCCTTAGCAAGTAAGTTTTTGGTTTTTGGATTTGGAAAGATAGGTTGGAGTAGTGTAGGTGTTTTCCTTATGATTTTTGCTTGCATTTAGAAAGGGTAGGAGCAAAACATTTGAGCATGTAGTAGGGTTTTTTGTTGCTATATAACAGGCTGAAATAGAAAAAAGAAGGGCAAAAAAAAGAAAATTTGGGTTAAATGTTGGTAAGGGGAGCAAAACTAAGGTGAATGCAGGCACATTGTTGGGGTCAAGGCGTGGTGGCGTAGTCGTTGCCATGTTATGCCACGCCTTAAGGGAGGCAGCCCATTGAGTAGCTCCTTGCACCGGGCCTCCCTTTCTTCTTGCCATCGCCTTGGACCTTGGAGACTTGGGTTGCTTGGTTCGTTTACCAAGATGCTTTACTCTCATCGCCAAGTCAACTACTTGGGCTGTTTTCTTTGGCCTCTTTGCCAGATCTTTCTTGCTTGCTTTGTATTTGGACAAGCCAGTTGATTCAGCCTGCCTTCTTGCATGGAAGGTGCAGTCTTGATGCATGGCACCTCTTTGGCTCTCCTTAGCCTCATTTGGAGTTGAGGTTCTTGGTGGGGGGTAGACTAAGTCGTCACACTTAGCCCGGATTTTGGGTTGTGGAAGTAGAAGTATTCTTGAAGTTCTTGGGGTGATGCCCATTTGAGAGGTGCTTGGTGTGTCACGGATCCATATGATCGGGATGACAACTCCTTACACTGTTTGCAGCCTGAGTTCCAAGATTTCAATATTTGTTAGCATTGAGTATGGTCCCAATGGGTTCCAGAGTCCAAAGACATTCACCTTAAGAGTGAGTTGGAGAGTTCTCCAAGGCTCAACTAGCAAGGTTCCCTTCCGTGGCACTAAGTCACCTTGATCGGACCATATTGCAAGCACTCCCTTATGCTCTCCCTTATTTGAGGCTTTGCCATATGACTCCTTCTTTCCAAGCTCATAAGGGTTTGTCTCTTTGGGTTCAAAGGCATAGCCAATGACTCCATTGTTGAAGTGCAGTTGGTTCTTACTTTGATCCGATTTGGTTGGGATGGGGTATGGCCTTAGAGTTAAAGCTGGGGTTGCTTTGTCCTTAGCCACGATTTGAGCAGGGGGGTTTTGGAGGCATCTTCATTTTCCTCTTTCATCCTGGCTCTGTTGTCCTGCCTCTGTTTCTTGGCGTTTGGTTTTGCCTTCTTCGTCTCATTCTCATTCTCTTTCCCTTGCTTTTCTTCCTCTTGTTTGTTGTCTATCTTTTCTTATTTGGCCTTCCTACCTTGATCTATCTTTTCTTGCTCTTCTTGTTCTAGCCTATCTTCTTCCTTTGGCTTTCTAGCTCTCCATACTTGTTCTTTCAACTTGCTTTCTTTGTCTTTTTCTTTGTGCTCAATCCTTTTTCTAACTTTCTTCTTCTTGTTTTCTTCTACTTGTTTTCTCCTATCATGGTCTAGCTTCTCCTTTTCCTCTTGTTTCTTCCTAGCTAACTCCACTTGTTCTTCTATCTCTTTTGTTCTACTTTCTTGCCTCATCCTTTGCTTGATCTTCTCTATGGCTTCATCTAACAACTCTTTCTTTTCTTCTTTCCTATTATCTTCCTCTATCTCATCCCATATTTTCACGATTCTCTTCTTAAACTCTTTTCCTAGCCTATCATCATTGAACTGTGAGGGTTTGGTTGTCTTTTGTTGTTGGGGTTGTCAGGGTCGAGGTGTTCCAAGATCTGGGTTGAGATCATCCTCCCCCTCTTCTTCTTTCTTGTCTTCTATCTCCTCTCTCTTTTCTTTTTCTTCACCTATATCATCATCTAAAGTGGAAGTGTTGGTTCCATGTAGCGGATGCCCTGTCCCAGGTGCTTTTTCCCTTCCTTCCTCATCTTCTAACTCTATCTCTTCATCTACTTCCTCATCCTCTTCTTCATTAGAGGCATCATGTGCCTTGCAGGAGGGCGCCAACTTGGCCTCACCCTCCATCTCAACGGGTAGAGGTGTTCCAAGATCTGTATCGAGCTCATCCTCCCCCTTCTCTTATTCTAACACTGGTTCTTCAACCAACTTGGCTTCTTGTGGGTATAGTGGCTCATCCCTCTGACATGTCCACCTTGCTTCCTCTTCTTTTCGGTATCCTAACTCCATCATGATGTTTTCTACTTTTGAACTCACATCCATTTTCCAAGCTTCTCCCTTCACATAATATTCCATCATTTCTTCTTCTTCTGGGACTTCTTCAGTTTGGCATTCTTCGAGATAGGGGTAGTCGGTGTAGAGGTATTATCCTTCCGAGTGGTAGTTGTCAAGATTGTGGGAGAGAAGGAAGGAGTCTCGCTTGAAGCTTTCTTGCTTGCACAATGGGGGAAGACACACAAGGGTGGAGGCTGAAAACAGTTTTCCTCTTCTTAGTTGTGTAAGCCAAAAGAACTCAAGTACAAAGAAATAGAAGAACCCCATATATGGGTCTCAAACCAAACTCAACTAACTAAGGTGGCATACTAACTGAGCCACGAACTAGAGTAGATAAGGATAGCTATCATGTAGCTATTATTCATGGGCGGTGTACCAACCGCGTCTGCAACTGACAAGTCGGTGACATAAATGCACAACGGTCACCCTGGCGTATCACGAGTGGAGCTCGATATCTCAACACTCCCCCTCGAGCTCAATCCCAATTCCTGCACACCAAGCAGGTCTCTGAACTTGCGCAACTTCTCTGCGCCCAATGCCTTCGTGAATATGTCAGCAACCTGATCCTCTGTGCTGACATAAACTAGATCAATAAGACCTAGTAAAACCCTCTCTCGCACATAGTGATAATGCACCTCAATGTGCTTTGTTCTAGCATGATAGACTGGGTTATTTGCCAAGTGTATACTACTCATATTGTCACAATAAATGACAACTGGCCCATCTGTAGACTGATGCATATCATAAAGTAGCTTATGTAACCAAGCTACCTCACATGCAGCCATTGCTGCACCCCTGTACTCAGCCTCTGTGCTCGACAAGGCAACTGTAGGCTGTTTCTTGCTGCTCCAAGTGACTGCAGCACTCCCAAAAGAGAACACATATCCACTGGTAGATCGTCTATCAGAAATGCTACCAGCCCAATCAGCATCAGTGTATCCATGCAACTGTATTTGAACCCCAGTCTCATAAAATAGTCCATACTGCAATGTGGACTTCACATACCTAAGTATGCGTCTAGCCGCATCCAAATGTGGTTTCCTTGGAGCCTGCATAAATTGACTTACCAATCCAACAGCATAGCTCAAATCTGGCCTGGTAATAGTCATATAAATCAAACTTCCTACTATGCGTCTGTACATAGTAGGGTCTTCTAGAAGCTCACCTGCATCTGTGCTCAGCTTCACATTTTGCTCCAAAGGAACTGAAATAGGCTTACAGCCTGTCATCCCATATTTGGACAGCATGTCCAATCCATACTGCCTCTGCAAGAGCTGTATCCCACTTGGTGATCTAATCACCTCAATGCCCAAGAAATAACGCAGCTCTCCCAAATCCTTCATCTCAAACTTCTGCTTCAATAGCATTTTCACATGAAGGATATCTTCATCACTGTCACCTGTCATAATCAAATCATCAACATAAATGACAAGCAGCATAATACCTTTCTCTGTTTTTCTCACATAAAGTGAGAAATCTGCCTTGGAAATCTGAAAGCCAATAGTGACAAGATACTGTCCTATCTTGTCAGACCATGCTCTAGGTGCTTGCTTCAAGCCATACAAGGCTTTCTTCAACCTGCAAACAAACTCAGGATGAACAGCATGCACATAACCTGGTGGCTGCTCCATATAGACCTCTTCTTGCAAATCACCATGCAAGAAGGCATTCTTTACATCCATCTGATGTAAAGACCATCCCTTTGATGCAGCCATAGCAATGACTGCTCTTACGGTTGCCATCCTTGCAACCGGACTAAATGTTTCTTCATAGTCAATGCCATATGTTTGTGCATACCCCTTGACTACTAATCTTGCCTTGTATCTGTTCACAGAACCATCAGCATTGTGCTTCACCTTATAAACCCACTTACAGCCAATTGCATTCTTACCTTCAGGCAAAGGTACTAACTCCCATGTAGCATTTGCTTCCAAGGCATCCATTTCTTCATCCATGGCTTTCTCCCATTTTTCTTTTCCCATGGCTTGCTCAAAAGATGTGGGTTCTGGTTCCTGTATCACTTTGACCATATATGCATAGTGAATGGCTGTAAATCCATCATATTTCAGCCTATCCACAGGATACCTAGCTCTTGTAGACCTGCGCAAAGTAGGTTCACTCCCAGGTGCTCTCAAAACATCCCTGGTCTTCCTTACTCCAGGTGTAACAATAGAAGGAATACCCAACTCATCATCAATGCTCTGTTCTGAGCCACTGGATTCACCATCCACATAAGAGTGACCTGCATTCACATCAAACATGGGCTGATCAACCTTCTCTTTTCCTTTTCGTGATACCTGCATACCACTATCTGCATTGCTTTGAGAAGATTCTCCTGATCTCAATCTGCCTGTCCATGGTGAAGAATGTGAACCACTGCTAGAGGACGCTCCAGGTCCACTAATATTTTGTGACTGCTGCTGTGAATTCTGTGTAGCATTACCATTTTGTGCATCTTCATCATCAATCACATTTACTGGTTTATACCAGCTACTCATCTCATCAAAAACAACATCTCTGCTCACTGTAAACTTACGAGTAGAAGGGTTATAGCATCTATACCCTTTTTGCTGCAGAGAGTAACCAATAAAGATGCACTTCTCAGCTTTTGGATCCAACTTGGATCTCAGCTCATCTGGCACATGTACATAGGCAATGCAACCAAAAATTTTCAAATGAGAAATATCTGGTTTCCTACCAGTATACCTCTCCTCTGGAGTCATTCCATGTATTGCTGCAGTGGGAGTCCTGTTCATTATGTAGACTGCTGTAGCAACTGCTTCAGCCCAATAAAAATCTGGCAAGTCTTTTTCATTGAGCATGGCACGAGATACCTCTCCAATATGCCTGTTTTTCCTTTCTGCAATTCCATTTTGTTGTGGGGTATAACTGCATGAATATTGCTGCTTTATGCCATGCTCCTGCAAGAACTTTGCAAACTCATTTGAGAGGTACTCTCCCCCTCCATCTGACCTTAGGCATTTTATCTGCAAGCCTGTTTCTTTTTCAACCATAGCTTTAAGAGTTTTGAAATGCCCAAAAACTTCACTTTTCTTTTTCATAAAATACACCCAAACTTTTCTGCTATAGTCATCAATAAAACTGACAAAATAATGACAGCCTCCAAGAGATGCAGCTTTAGTTGTCCACACATCAGAGTGAATTAATTCCAATGGCTTCTCACTCTCTTGAACATGTCTAGGAAATGGTTTCCTTGCCTGTTTTCCAAACTGACAGGCTTCACATACCTTATGCATTTCTGCAACCTTGAATTTGGGCAATCCTGCAACAATATTTTGGGCCTGCATTGATTTAAGTCGCTGTACATTAACATGACCAATGCGTTTATGCCAGATATCAATATCTGCAACTACACCGGTCCCATGTGCAAACATTGCTGCACTCAATTCAGACATGTCTGCATCCAATGTAAACATTCTGCCCTTCTTCTTTCCTTTTGCTATCAAGCGACCTTTATTTTTCATATCCTCAACAAAGCATCCATGAGGATTAAATCTGACCTGCAAGCCCTGTTCAACCATTTGACCAACTGAAACCAGATTCTTGGTGATATTCGGGACATGAAATACATCGGACAGGTATTTCTTTTTCCCACCCTGCATAGACAAGGGAATTTTTCCAATCTGCACAATAGGATGTGCAGTATCATCACCAGTCTCCACAAATCCTGGTTTTTCCATTTTCCTTGCATCCTCCATCCATTCTGCATGACCTGTCATGTGGTTTGATGCACCTGAGTCAACATACCATACATCATTGCTTTCTTCTGCACTTGTCATAGAATTGTTCATGTGCTGCACCATGAACAAATGCTCATTTCTGTCATCACCCTGTCTACTAGAAGATGCATAATTCCCTTGTTGCAGTTTTCCATTCATGATGTCATTCTGCTTTTTATAGCAGTCTTTAGCCATATGACCCATTTTACCACAGTAGTAGCATTCAACATTACTGTTTGCATTTTGGCCTCTTTGCCATCCACCACAACCTCTTTGGCTCCCCCTGCCTCTAGAGTTACCACGTCCTCCTCCATAGGACTGGTTTTCTTGAGTTTGCTGCATATTCTGATTTCTGCCACGGCCTCCAAATCGGCCTCCTCTACCTCTGCCTCTACCTCTTCCAGCATTTGAGTAGAAGACAGCTTCTTTTGAAGTTCCTCCTGAAGAAGATGCACCACCATTTCTCTGTTCCTCAGAAATTAGAAGAGCAATCAACTCCTCAAAATCAGGAAATCTTTCACGAACTGAAATGGATGTCCGAAACTGTGCATAATCCTTTCCTAGACCATTCAAGGTCACAGAAACTAAATCATCATCTTCCACTGGCGACCCAATGGAAGCAAGTGCATCTGCAATCTTCTTCACCTTCATGTGGTAGTCGTTGATGCTCATACTTTCTCTTTGCACATTATGCAACTCTTGCTTGAGCTGCATTTTCCTGGCTTGCGTATTTGTGCTATACATTTTTGACAAAGTATCCCATGCCTCTTTTGGCGTACTTGCATCCTGAATATGCACAATCATAGAGTCTGAAATACTGATAGACAGCCAATACATAACTTTCCTGGCTCTCTCATGCCATGTTTTAAATGCCTGCATTTGTTGTTGATTGGGAACATCAGGAAGAACTGGTTCTTCTTCATTTCCTGCAACAAATTCCCAATATCCTTTTCCCATAAGGAAATTCGTCATTCTAAACTTCCATGCCTGGAAGTTGTTCTTGTCAAGCTTTTCAGTGACAATCTGTGAAAGAGAATCAGACGCCATTACAGAATACTGCAAGAAATTCTGTCACTGCAAAAAACACAGCTTCACCCTCACAAGGGCAAATCTGCAAAACTGGCGAAAGTGGTATTTGACCACACAGTCACTTCCTAGTGACGATTTTGCATAAACAGGAACCAAGGATGATTCTGAAACTCCCAATGTCTCTGCGCACAAGCATATGATGCAATTTCTACAGTAACTTTTCACCGACCTGTAGAACAGTGGTCGCACAGCATAAAACTGAGCCTTTTCTTGAGTGCGTGCAGAAAACTTCCGTCTGCAAAACAGGCCCCGAAATGGCCTCAAATCAAAAAAACAAGGTCGCCAAGGGCTAAAGCCCTGTCCCGCAGCATATACTGCCCTCTTGCTTCACCGCGAAGGGCGTCTCAACCTGAGACAATGCACTCCTGCAATTTCCGGCTGTGCTACCTGCAGAGATCTGCTCCCAAAACAGGAAATGAAAGCAACACTGCTCCTCTTACCAGACCACCGCGAGCTTGGCTTGCTTTCTTGAGCTCCTTACCACGAACAAGGCTCTGATACCATGTCAAGATTGTGGGAGAGAAGGAAGGAGTCTCGCTTGAAGCTTTCTTGCTTGCACAATGGGGGAAGACACACAAGGGTGGAGGCTGAAAACAGTTTTTCTCTTCTTAGTTGTGTAAGCCAAAAGAACTCAAGTACAAAGAAATAGAAGAACCCCATATATGGGTCTCAAACCAAACTCAACTAACTAAGGTGGCATACTAACTGAGCCACGAACTAGAGTAGATAAGGATAGCTATCATGTAGCTATTATTCATGGGCGATGTACCAACCGCGTTTGCAACTGACAAGTCGGTGACATAAATGCACAACGGTCACCCTGGCGTATCACGAGTGGAGCTCGATATCTCAACAGTAGTCGATGGGGACATCTTTAGGGTAGATGTATCCATCTCCTTCAGGAGGGTATTCATTGTCGAAGTATTGATATTCAGGGTAGCCTTCAAGGTAGTAGTCTTCTGGGTAGTAGTCAGCGGGTAGAAGTCTTTAGCTTCTTCTTGGGGGTGAGGTGTTCCAAGATCGGTGTCGAGCTCATCCTCCCCCTTGTCTTCTTCTTCATCTTCATCCGACCATGTTTCTTCTTCTTCTTTCACCTGTTTCTAGCTCTCTTGCCTCTTTGGTTATTCTTTGGTTGTTTTTACTCCATTCTTCAACTCTTGGACTCTTTCAACCCGCATCTTCTTCACGTATGGCTCACCCTGTTCTTTGGCTTCTTCAGATCCAAAGGCAGTCTCCCAGTTCCACCTCAGCATGATTTTCTCTTGTAGCTGTGTGTCGAGTTCTTAGGCCATCTTCACTTGCCATAGTCTGGTTCTCTCTTGCACCATGATCAACTGGTAGTCAACCTCTTGTAGGTCTTCATCCAGCACTTCAGCCTTCTCTTCAAGATCATCTTCTTCAGCGTGTCGATGGTTCTCCTTGTTTGCTCGATCATTTTGAGCCGCAACTCTTTTTTCCTGTATGAGATTTTGAGCCAGTGACATAGCTCATCTTCCTCTTCAAAAACAGTATCTTCCCACAGCCTCAGCTCTTTCTAAGAAATTTTGAATGGTATGCCGCACGCTCCTATCACGCCACGGCTCCCTCTCAACTTTGTTGGCACATCAGGTTCTATTCCCACTTTCAACATAAAACTCACTTGGGAGGGCGTCGCGATGTGGCACGTCGTGCCATGTCGTGTCGTGTTGCACCGGGGTTGCGTAGTGTCAAGGTCGTGTCATGTCGTGTCGTGTCGAGGTCACTGCATCACGTTGCGTGATGTGTTATGGTAGGATCTCCTCTACATCCGTGAGCCTACTCCCCTTTCGAGCTAGTATGCTCCACGCTAGAGTTGTTCTGATACCAAGTGTTACGGACCTTTACAGACTTCATGGTAAAACCTGTCATGAGGCACAAAAGGCACAGTGGAATGGCACACAAGATATATCAATAAGGAATCTTTGTATTCATGATATCAAAAAGGGACTACATTGAGGCACCTCTTAGGACTACACCCTCGTGACACCGCACATGTGAGGGTTCACCACCGAGCATAGGGAATCACACATAGAGTGGAAACCAAGCAGAGCTTAGAGTCACAACTACTCTTTATATTGGAGCATTTGGTGATAACACCATGGTATAGCTACAAAGCCCATACCCTTACCACCCCTCCTATCCCCCCCCCTTGGGACCCCTGCAGAGGGGGGTCTGCCCCCTTTGGACCTCCCCCAAGTGGGCTAGAGAGAAAGCGCACTCTACGATAGGTCCTCCAAATTAGATCCTAGTGTAGTAATGGATTTGCACATGCATAAACTCTCACTTACAAAACAAAAACCGAAAGCCGATACTCGAACAAGGACAAACAGAGACCCTAGAATCTCAATGGGCCAATCTAGCCAACAAGGGCAAAAAGGCCACACCACATGTTGCATTTAAACTACATCTAGTCAGAGCAGAATGCAACAATATCAAGCTGCAACTGCGAGGATGACTGGACACAATAGTTCTAACGATAGATGTACCTTGAATGACACTGCACAGACAACCCAATACATTAGTGGAGAATCCACATCTAGTTGTGTAGTTGGGGACTCAAGGGCATTTATCAAAAGGCTTAAATTTATAAGCTAAGACTTGGAAGATGAAGACATAGTACCGCCTGCTTATCTTAGGGTCAAACTCACTGCAAAAGGGGAGCACTATGTTGATTCTCTTATCGATGAAGTAGCTAATTTCAACATTTTGACCTATGAAATATGGACCCTACTAGGCCAACTAGAGCTCACACCAACTGGTGCAACTCTTAATCCTTATGGGGGGCACCGACAAGCACTTATAGGGAAGTGCAAAATCCTTATAACTATTGAAATGGAAAGCTTGCCTATCCTATTCCACGTCCCTCCAAATAGTGCTAATTGTGGAAAGGAAACCCTCTTGGGACGACCCTTCAAAAGGGTGACGAAGTGCGAGGCCGACTATGTAGCATAGAGGATACACTTGACACTATCGGGTGTGAGGATAATCACAATTTTGAGTAAGGGTGACCTCATTAAACCTTGAAGGAAGGACATTGGAGCCCCAAGAGGAACACCAAGGAAAAGGGGATTCTACTGCAAGAAAATCTATCTTATAACATCAACAAGCTTTTATTTGATTCTTTTGATCATCAAAACAAAGAAAACAACAATTCTTCATGCAGCATCATAGTAGATATCTCCCACAAATTTGATAGAATCAACTATAATCTTCAACATCTTCATAAAATCCATCAATAGAACAAGGAACACAAAAGAATACACCATTTTTGAATGGAAATCAATCACATAGTATTCATCTTCAATGTCTTCATAGTTTTCTCTCTCAATCTCTCATATACAGTTACACTGTTTTGATAGATTTTTCTATCTCTGGCTCTCTCTCTCTCTCTCTATCAATAGTACATCATCTCCTTACTACAATACTCTATAATGACTCTCAATAATCCTTCTTAGGTCGTGGATACACCTCCCAAGAGGTATGTCTGATGTGAAGAGGCACCAAAGCCACTACAGTGTCTCTTCATAGCTCACTACTGTCACTATCACTCCAGTCTTCTCTTCAGTCTTCAGCAGTTGCTTCTTCCAATTGTTTTAGCTCTTTTGAACTTAGATTCATCCTTTCCAAAAGTTAGAAAACTTTCCCAAAGTCACACATATATTCTACAGAACACTTACAAAAGATCTACAGAATAGTACAGTACAGTACCAGAGCAGATACAGAACAATTATAGAGCAGAGACAGAGGCTCTACAGAAGGTTTATAGAGGGTTACAGAAGGTCATCAAAGAATAGTAGATCCTCATAATTCATACTAAAACCATTCCAAACTATCAAAAACTATTCAATAGGCCTTCAAAAGATTTCAATCTTCATCAATCATCAATCTATGCTTCATACAGAAGAAAATCAGAACAAAACAGAAGCTATACAAAAGGTATACAGAACCAATCAGAACTGCAACAAAACCTATCAGAACATCACAGAGCCTCATATCTCCACAAAAAATCATCATGAGCTTCCAAAAAATAATCAATATCATCCAAAAAACTCTCAAACACTTTGTTTAACAACCATACATCACTCTAAATCCATCAAAAATCAATTATTCTCAGACCTCAAAAACAACAAAAATCAGTCAAAAATTCAATCTTTTTCCACTCTCAATAGACATGAAACATTTGGACATACTAGGCAAGTCTAGTGATGAGAGCAAGGACTTGTTGAAAGAGTTAATACAAGCACATGTCAAACAGAATGTTGAATAGAGAGAACCAGTGAGCGACGCCATGCTTGAAACAAGAAGGTCAGGAGACAATGCCAAGGATAGGCTTTGGACTTACAAATATCATAGAAGACCACAAAAGAAGCCCAAGCCTTATAGACGAAGGTATCAATGGAGAGCCAACACAATGCCACGATGGATATCCAAAGCGTTGCTATGTGCTCAAGGGTATTACGCAGGTAATCAATGGATTTGGGTACCAAAACCCCCTACTAAACCACCTCTATCAACTGAAGTCCAGGACATATCAAGAGCAAAGAAGCGCAGGAGGAAATCTAAATGAAAAAACAAGTCTCGAGTCAGAAACATTGGAGTGACCGAGCCCCTCACGATTGAAATCAAGAAACCAAATGGGACTATTCGAAGGATAGATCCTCTGCCAAGCATGCCTAACAAGAAGATGTCAGATGTAACCATCGAGTGTGCACAAAAGCCATTAGTGCCCAAGGAGCCTTTGACTTTCCAAGGGGATGATGAGCACCACAGGCGCAATGTTGCTTATGATAAGGCTAATTTCTCAATAAAGCAAATGGTAGAGTCGTCTAATAGCCACTATGACACGCTCCTATATAAGCGCATGCAACTCATCTCGGACAAGGAGACTGACAAACTACGCTTAATTGTGACATTCAGTGAAGTGCTTTGCCAACCAAATCTCTTAGAAATAGAGTAACTAAAGCGACAATCAAAGGGTTGAAGTCAATTTGAAAAACATTGGTTTGAAAACCATGTTACAATGGCTGAACTAGGAGCCCAGATTATGACGGCGGGTCAGAGGAGCAATTGGCCAAATGGTGGTCTCAAAGAGACCCAACCTATGTGGCGCCAACTTCCTTTCTAATGCTGATTGCCATGTAGGGTATGGACTTAGTCAGAACTAGCCAAGAAAACTCTCTGGTTGATAAGGTTCTCACTGAGGAGGAGGAGCTACATGTTGCAAGTATGCTCGGACAAGGTACGATGCTACTCGATGTTGCAAAATATCTGTTGTTATTGAGTAGGCTGCTGCAAGTACTGGATGGATGTGCCACACTCCAGTGCAATCTTGAGTTCTAGAATTGGTTTTTATCCTCACGAAGTGACATGGGTTTATAAATATGTACATAAATAAACAACGAGTTTTGTAACTGTGTATAGATAATACCAACACACACAAGCAATGATAGCCAAGCACATGGAGATAAGTTTGGGTTTGATAGGCTGAGCTCCTAGGGTCCTCCTCTCACCACACGTCTAGACGTTGTGTGACCATTCTTGCCTCTAGGTGGAGGGCATGCAGTCCTCATGGCTGCCATGGGAAGCCTTGACCAACACCTCTGAGGGTGTGCATGAGGCGCCATCCCCTTCTACAGGCTTTCCCCCGTTTTGATCTAGCCTTTCGAGGATGAGCCCTGTCCCATTTCATCACAACCAAGCCGTGCAACTTGTATGAGCAAAGATTTGCTACTATTGGGTGGAATATGCCCCGCATTCGAGGTAGGACGAATATCATCATGGGGGCCATGCCTCTACAGCAACCACTGCATGCCTCACCTCACCCCTCCTTGCCATATGCACTTGATAATCCACTGTTTAATCTTTCTCATGCGAATAGCTCTATTCTGCCTTAGGGCCTAACCCTTGGTTCACATTTTGCAAGTTCTTCCACAGTAGCTTAGCATGGAGCACACAATCCAGTTGACCTATAAAGAAGCTCTCCTCCATAGAAGGGAGCATACGACACAAGCTTCTCCACCAGAACACTACGTACCTACCCTAAAAAGTTATGCATCGAGATGAGGCCCAAAGCGACACCACCCAGGATGCAAGCTGAAAACTCCCCAGGCCACGGAGAGGAAGGCACAAGGGAATGCCCGGGGGGTAGTGACCCCTGCCCTGCAAGCCCTCCCTAGACGCTTGGGCACCAGGTGCTCAAAAGAAGAAAATGAAGCAAAAAACAAGAAGGAAATTTTTGAACTATTTCAAAGCATTCAAAACAAAAAGAAAAGACAATAAAAGAAAAAAAAGAAAGAAACAACGAAAGAAAAACAAAAAAGCATTCACAATCACAGCACAACACCTAGGGGTCCTCAAATTAGGTGCATCCAGTGACCTTGGTCGACTGGCTCCATCCCTAGTCCCCTAGCCCCTTTCACATTCCCCACAATTGTTCAGGGAACGTCAAGAGTAGGACAGACCTAGGGAGCCTGTCTCGCCTATGGTTAGACTTGTCACCTTGACCCATTTGCACGATTCCTTTTTTGCACTCCACTTCAGTACCATTGCAATCGATCGTGGTAAGCAACGCACAAATGACCATGGAAAGTACACCGTAATCGTTAAGCAATCCAAGTAGCTTTTAGCTACCAAAAGTTAAGGTGTTGATGAGTTCAATTATGCTACATTATGTTATAGCACAAATGATGTCTCATCCACCTTCATGAGTACTTCTCCTCAACATTGACAACTTTTTCCACCCCATTGAACCCTTGCTTCATCCACATCTTGCTACGAGGCACCAGACTAGCAGTCTTCTAACTACATATATCTAAGTATGCACAAGCACTTACATACTATCTAGACCACACTCTATACGCAGTTTGGATCCTCAAGTGAAAGACATTACTCTCAACTCGCTTAGAGTTCGACCTGTCTCCCAAAGTAATCAAGCTACATCTTGTGCATAGTAAAAAGACTAGTGCTATCCCCACGGAGAGACCACATATGTGAGGTTTCTAATTGCAGGTATTGAAGACTCCAACGAAAGTGTCATCAACTCTCCATCAATACTCAACTCTAAACTCTTTTCCATTTTCATCATGCAAGCCCATCAAAGAATCGTCCTGCGTAGAATCCCCACACACCCTTGTGCCAGCTAGTACTGCAATTCCCAACACTGAACAACCCTATCCCCAGCTCCAACAACCCTATCACCAACCACCCGTGCCAAAAACGTGCCCCACCAACCTTCATCCACACCACCACTAAAACTCCTCCAAGGCAAACCACAACTGTCTCTTCCACCCACGTCTTCAGTGCATGCAAAAGCCTGCTACCTATGATGGTGAGTGCCATGGTACTGGCACTCGTCTAGGAGGGGGGTAATGTTAACCCTCAGATGAACAAGGTGGAAAATCCAGAAAATCTAAAGCAGAAGACAATGCCAAGGCAAAAGTGAAACAGAAGATGAAGGCGTGTCAAGAAGAACTTGGAAACACAAGAAGTGCAGAAAAGTCCTAAATCAAGGAGAAAGGTGCATACAAAAAAGCGCATGTCAACACTTTTTTAAAATAGCGCAAGGCGCACCATGATTTATTTCAAGAGCGTCGAGCTCTCAACCGTGCAATTTGTAAAGGTAGATGGGCAGTAGGAAGGAAGCTAGGAAGATAGGAGGAGAATGGGAAAGAAGGCCTATGTAAAAAAGGGGATAAGGGGATGACCGCCCAAAAGGGATTTAGGGTTTTGTATATAAAGTTGAAAAGTGAATGAGAAGCTCATTCTTGTGTGTGGCCAAAAGTAGCTCTCTTCTTCTTCTTCTTCTTTTTCTTCTTGCTTGCTTGAGCTTGTGTTTGAGAGAGGGAGTGTGAGAGTGTGAGGGAGTGAGTGCGTGAGGGTGAGGGACCGTGGTGAAGAAGCTCTCCATCTTCTCCTCTCTTCTTCTCTTCTCTTTTCTTGTCTTGTCTTGCTCATGACGAAGGAGCCTGGAGCATGGAGCTTGAGGATGGAGCTTGCTTGAAGCTTGCACTTGGATCGTGGAGTTACCAGAGTGCTTGGGACAGAGTGCTCGGGAGAGGAGGCAACTCGATCAGGTGTGGAGGTAAGCTCACTAATCTCGTAGAGATGGATGGCGTGTCGGCTATGTGAGAGGTAGCCATTAGTGCTTGGCTTGGAATGCTTGAAGCAATAAGTGGTCCGTGGGTCTTGGCGATTGATTGCCTCTACAGGGGACCTCAATGTAGGATGAAACAACTTATGATTGAGGAAATGTCAGTAAAATTTAAAATCAATAGACTACTTGGAGGAAAAAGTCTAATTCTATACTAAAAACATTTTAATCTGCCAAGCATGAAGTTTTTTCTTTCAGCAAGTGACAGTTTGGAAAAGCACTAATGATAAACCATGGTTTATGACAGAAGTTGAAAATGTCACAGCAAGATCAAGCCCATTGCCTCCCCTTTATGGAAGAGAAAAGAGCAAAGTACGGCCTCTCCCTTGAGAATCACGCGTACAACCACCTCAGATTTAGGAGCATTCACAACATCGAAGAGGTAGTGACTAGTGAGGAGGCCGTTAGGAGGATTGTAGACTAATGCAACCTCGCCAAGGACATCAAAAAGTTTAGGCAAGAGCATGACTACACTAAGTGCATGGAATTCTTGAGGACATAAGACCAATGCAACCTCACCAAGTACATCAAAAAGTTCAGACAAGAACCCAGACCACACTAAGTGCATGGAATTCTTGAGGAGCTATGACCCCGAAAAAGAGTGTGGGATAGTATCCTTGGCAAGCAAAGAAGGAATCAAGCAGGTGCAGGTTCTGCTTAGCAAGGCCTTGGTGGAAAAGACGTTGGGATTGGAACCAAAGGTGGAGAAGAGGTAGAAAAGAGATTTCTATGCCATGTTGGGGATGAGGAATGAGAACGTTTGATGAATGATGGCATAAGCATCCATGACATTCCCAACATAGAGGTCAGGTTTTGCAGGCCAAGGTGATCCACTCCCTCTTCTTCAGCCAAATATACAATTTGCTCATAAATAGGATCAGCGTGCTCATGCTAGAGAGCATGGTGGCTCATTCACCACATGAGGTGGATTGGAACAACTAGGTTAGGAAGACCATATGCCAATCAACTAGAGCACTAGTTGATTGGAACAGCTACGTCATTCACCACATGAGGTGGATTGGAACAGCTACGTCAGGAAGACCATAGGCCAATCAACTAGAGCACTAGCCCTTGGAAGCAGACCGATGGGTGGAGAATCCCCAGCATATAAAGGAATGAACAGGAAGAAGCCCTTAGCTAAATCCTGATTTATAGGGTATGAAGGAGCCTTGACCCCCCTTGATGGACCTAAAAACGGGCCGGCACTGGCTCATGCACTAGCCGGACCTCGTCACTACGCACAAGACAACCCCTCGGCCTCGCGGCCAGGAGCGTCTATCAAAATCTCTGCCTTCCTAAACATTGCGTTTGTAATACGTTGTAGTCCAACTAATCCTAACCCAATATTGCTCCTCAGAGGGAGTCCCTTTCACATAGCCAAAAGGCTCGAATCACATACACATGGGGTTCCTCCTACGGCTGAATGCCGTCAACCCTCTGCGACTCTCCTACACCTTGGGGATTGGCCCCTCGATGCGTCGCTCAACATATAGACATTTCGCACAAAAGTCGCTCAAGGTACCAAATAAGCGTATCCAGGAATGTACCATTGTCCTTACTTGATTCCCCTTTAACCCTCGTCTATCCTACAACATGGGTATCTCACTGCCTCTCAACGTAGGTCATATCCAAAACCAATTGCAATGCATGTCCAGGAGCTAATCACTGATACTCTTAAATTCTTTTCATGCTTCATGCAGTGGGTGGATGTCTAGTGCTCAAACATCTAGCAAAACAGTATCGTGCACAAGTGTAAATCATTCTTTTAATGGTTTCCAACTACCGTTCGTGCTTCGTTGCATGGGCTTAGCACCGAGGTGATCCTCGTGCTACTAAGCTCTTGATTTTAATTATCATCCGTCCTAAATGCTATGCATAGAAATCAGCAACTTTCCCATCATCTCACACGGCATTTAGACATATTTCAACTTCTCTACCCTTCCCCGTTTAAGTAGTGCATCGTTGGATAGGTTTATAGGGTATTTTCTCATCATTTTATGTGGAAAAAAAACAGAAAAAGACACACTAGAACAAGAAGATGGGGTTGAACTGAGGCAAATCCTCATGCTTCAGTCCCCACAACCATTCACCAACATTATTCTTATTTATCCTTATTTTTCGGACCCCAAAATGCATTTTTCCCCTATTTTTCATGGTTTTTTCCCTATTTTCCCTTATTTTCCTGCATTATTTAATTGCTGAAAATTCAAAACAGGTTATGGGCTGTGGCCCTTAGTTCCTTCTTGCAGAAAAATGAAAGTTTAGTTGATGTTCCTACCCATTTTTCCATTTCTATGCCAAAAACCCTCATTTTCCCTTGTTTTTCATGTTTTACGTGTTTTAACATATTATTTTGAACCACAAAATGCATATTTTTCTGATTTTTTGATCATGACCAGCAAGAACTCATAGAAAACAGCATCATGAACAATTATTATCCCACATGAACACCATTTCATCCATCAAAAGCCATAAAAACTCAAATTTCCTTTGAAAATTTTAAATTACCGCTTATTTGCGTGTTTCGGGTTTTGTGTCCATGGCTGTAGATTTGGAAAACAGCAGCACTTCATGTCCAGCAACATCACAAATCACCATTCTCAGCCCGTATAGCAATCCGGTCCATGCCGGACAAGCCTCCATCATTCTTTCTTCTTCCTTCTTCTCCCCACCTGATCTTGCCTTTAGAAGAGAGAGAGGGAGGAGAGAGAAAGACTAGAATCAGAAATTTCAAACCAGGCCACCATTGCGCGAGCGAAGGGCGGCGATAGAGTCTGCATACGGAGGGGATTCACTGCCAATGATCACTCGGGGGGGTTGTGTGCAGCAGGCATGTTGCCTCCATCAAGATCATGGCGCATTTTTCGGCGCATCCTGGCGTTGATCTTCTCCACGATTTGTTTCATCCATCCTCTCCCAAACTTTCATGTGACATTAAATTTTGGGCCCCAAAGGTCATGCCCACTTTGGCCAAAAATAAGTCCACCTTTTCAAATCTTGACCGGTTTCTTGGCCATTTCCCCGTCCGGACTCCGAATTGAGCTCTGAAAAATCCTGGGCGTCCGGCTTAGCACCCCGCATTGGCCAGTAGCTCATGTCAACCCGCACGACTGTCTAAAAAATTATGAAAAATCAACAAGTGTCGCTCGGGCGCCTTTAAAGCACTTTGGCGCTTAAAATCATCCTAGATCGAGCCGCCGCCTTTGATAGTGAATATTTTTCCCTCGATATTCATAATTTTTAGCTATTTTTAAGCACTTCCCGTCACCTAAATTCCGCTCTCATTGGCGACCACGGGATAGGGCGACTCAGCCCGTCGAATCCACGAACATATCTGCACATAAACAACCAAAGAAGCATCAAACTGATACAAAATAAATATATAATAAAACTCAGCACAATGCTTCCCCTACCCCGGGACAGAACCAAAGCATGATATCCACAAGGAATAGGCCTAGCATCATCTAATAGAAGATCGGAAGTGAGTCACTAACCAGCTGCTCCAACACAGCCAAACTAAAAGAACTGTCAAAGAGGTTGCCCTAAGTGGTAGTCTGAACTACTGACCAACTAAAGACAACCCAACTAGGAGCTCCTACAAGGCGAGGACTCCTATAGCCTGATCAAAGAATATTTTCTTTCAGTACATTTCTTCTTTTGGGGTTTTTATTTTATCAACATACTTGGGCATGTAAAAAGGAGGGAGCTGAGCGTAGTGACCCAAGGAGAACAGGGCATCGGTCTCAGGACCTGTCTCGGCACCCAAGAACCTACCAAGCCCTCGCAAGGCGACACTTAATCCTTTTCTAACGCTCACTTTTATTTTCGCTCCAACCTTCCTGGTTTTGATATTATTTTTTCCAGCAAGAAGCCACCCCTAGGAAGACAAGGTATCGGCCCCGGGTCTGACTCGTCCCCAGGAACCTACCAGGCCTTCGCAAGGCAATGATCAACGGCTTATATATTTTCTTTTCTTTTCTTTTCTTTGATAGGGGTTAGAACCCCTTTTTACACACCTTCGCATTTATATTCATCTTTTAGGATATTCAGGATTTCTTGGCATCATTATTATTATCTTCTGGCAGGCTTCTCTAACTGCCTCACTACTAACAGGAACTCCAAGAATGGCTACCTAGCAGGCTAGCAGAACAGAGCCACTAAGACTTCCTTCTAAAACAGGTCTTTCAATGTCTAACAATGTCTTTACAGGAGGCAATGACTACTCCGACCTCCCTCAAACATACTCAACCTAAACCTGGGACTTCATGCCTTGGTTGCCGGTCCCCAAAAAAAATAGATCCCCTCGACAAGTACAAATACACATATAACAGGAAAGAAAGGTACTCGTAAAGGAGAAATATCACCTGGAGTGGCCACAAGAAGCTTCCATTGCAGCAAAGGCTCCTCCAGGCTCCACCAAATTCCACGAACCACGAAATCTGTCCAGCACAACACTAAAACAAAAACCCAATTAAACGTACCTGCACTAGACAGGAAAATGGCCCTCTTGGCCTAATGAAATCAGACATGACTTTGCTACAAAACTGAATCGGCCCTCTTGGCCTAACGAAATAAAACAATACTATGCATAACATCCTCCTGGAAACAACTATGATAGACAGCAAAGCATACTATTCCCAGGGAAAAAGGGCTTGTAGCCCTAAACTAGGTGCAGTAGATTATGACCTATCCCTCCTGCGTATATCGCAAGAGGTGTTCGCATCACATGTCGTCTGTGGGTCCGAGATAATAAAGGTAGATGAGTCTCGCTTACCCTCTGCATCACCCAAATCAACCATCGTCTGCCAAAGAGGGCATGTTCAGAAAGCATACCCCACAAACGACCAGGTCCTGTCTCACCATCAATAGATATATCGGAACAAGGGCCACAATTAAAGAAGAGGTCCTCTTCATACGCAAGATTAGCCAATGAATCGGCAAACTGATTCCAATTCCGTGGAATCAGCTGAAAAGACACTCTATCGAATTCGTCTAGCAGGGCTATGGCAGTGTGATGGTACATACAAAGGATGGGGTTCCGTACCATGTACGTCCCATTGAGTTGATTTAAAACCAACTGAGAGTCCCCTTTCACCAACAACTGGCGGATACCACCCTTCTTTGCAATATTCAAACCCATGATCAGGGCTTTGTATTCTGCCATATTATTGGTAAAATTCGCCCCGAGATAAGCAGCTAACTTCATGACAATGCGTCGTCGGGGGTCTCGGATGACAACTCCTACACTTCCTTTTTTGCATGCACCCCTGGACGCCCCATCAAAGTACAAGGTGTACGTCCATAAAGGGTTTACATATTCTGCCATCCTGAACTCTACTCGTAATTATGGTAATCGAAATTTAGCATATTCAACGGGTGGACTATAGGCTCCATCCCTCCATCATCATTGAATTCAACAGGGATGCTCGTCAAAAGTTGTAGGCAGTGATGGCAGAAGACCTTGATTTCCCAAATGAATGTCCCGCCTTCTTGCTCAATCACCTTGTATCCTTTGCTCCACCAAATGAGCTTTCCCTGATGATATCTCTGTTCCAAATATGGGTGTTCTAAATAAGGGATCAGACGACCCATCAACCTCTATCACGATTTCCTTGCAGATGTTTGATCGATCTTGCCTAGACCTGCAAAGCAGTCATAGCATTAGTGCAATCAGAAGTAATAAGGTTTAATCTTATTAAGATTAACCTTATTTTTAAATTCTATCCCCTCAAGGTCAGCTAACAACACTGTGGATTTATTCTTTCCTATTCTAACGATCTTATAGGGCCCATCCCATTTGGGTTCTAGCTTGCCTGGGAATAATTCACGTCGTGCGTCATAATACAGAACAAGCTGTCCTTTCTTGAAGGTATATTTCTTGGCTTTGAGGTCGTGTAGCTTCTTCATTCGGCGCTTCGCCACTTCTTGGTGCAATAAGCTCTGCAACTTAAGCTCATCTAAATGTGCCAGTGTCGTCAAGCGCTCAAAAAGAGCGTCTTCATCGCTCAAAGAATGATTGATGGCAAACCGAATAGTCGGCAGCTCAATCTCTAAAGGCAAGACACACTCCTCCCCATATACTAACTTGAACGGGGTATGGCCAGTGGCTCGTTTGAAAGTCGTATTATAGGCCCACACTGCCACGTATAACTTTTTATCCCAATCCCGTTTCTTTTCCGACACAATTTTGGACAGGATGCCTACAAGCTGCTTTTTGGTGCTTTCAACCTGACCATTAGCTTGCGGATTATATGGGGTTGTCTTGTTATGCTTGATGTTCCACAACTCTGTCAAACCTTTGATCACCTTATTTAGGAAATGGGTTCCGCGGTCCGACACTAATTCTTTCGGCGGACCAAACCGGCATATTATCTGCTCTAAAAGGAAACTAGCAGTTTCTTTAGCATCATCTTTCCTTGTTGCACGTGCTTCTGACCACTTTGTGAAGTAGTCAGTTGCTACAATAATGTACCGCTTTTGCGTAGTCGATGACGGAGTAATAGGACCCACAAAGTCTATTCCCCACTTCTCAAATGGAAGTATCGCCATAATAGGGGTGAGTGGTCGTTTCCTATTCTCTTGACTATCATGTCGTTGGCAAATATCGCATCGCTTAACATACGCAAACGCATCCTGGAAGATGGCAGGCCACCAATAACCTGCTCTTAAAGCCTTTTGTGCTGTGAGTCGTCCAGCAAAATGGCCACCGCAAGCAGAATCATGGCACTCTTCCAAAATGAATGGCACCTCGTCAGGCGTCACACATCGGCGATAGATGTCATCAACCCCTTGCCGATATAATGTACCTGCGATCAAGGCAAAATTTAACGCTTGCTGCTTAATTTTCCTTTTCTCAGCCTTAGATAATTCGGATCCCGCCTCTCCCGTTGATAAATAATGCGTTATTGCAGCATACCAGGAGGGAATAGATGCCGTATCTATTTTAAATATCATCTCCATGTCACTACCTTCAGCCACAGATTCTTTCGGCTCCCCAAAGTCCACTAGACATTCCACGATGCCTTGCAACCTTGGTGGCTTACTCTTGATTTCATAATCAAATTCCTGTAAAGTGATCAACCACTTCGCTAAACGATCAGGCGGCTGTAACTTATTCATCAATAGTCGAAGTCCCTCCGCCTTCGTATAAAGCACGACTTTCTCATAGAGAATGTAATGCCTAAACTTCTTGGTCCCAAAGACCATCGCTAGACATAATTTCTCCATGTAAGTGTAATTGATTTCGGATACCCCCAGCTTCCGACTAGCAAAAGCAATCGGGTGGTACCACTTCTCTTCCCAAATTTGGGCTAAACAACAGCTGATACTATACATGGTGGCTGCTGAAAATATATAGAACACCTCACCTCTTTTAGGTGCTTTTAAAACGGGCGCTCTTGCTAGCTCTTGTTTCACATCCTCGAATGCTACCTTACAAGGGTCACCCCACACAAACGAACAGCTAAAGGACAATAAATTTGTAAGCGGCAACGTTCTTTCTACTAAGGCATTAATGAATCTACGGTAGTAACCAACCGAAGACAGAAAGCTATGAACTTCTTTCGGAGTGCGTGGTGGACCCATGGCAACTATAACTTTGACCTTCTTGGGGTCTGTCGCAATTCCTACCGAACTGACCACATGACCCAACAATAGCCCATAAGGTACTCCAAAAGCACACTTCCGTGGGTTTAGGGCGATGCAAAATTGTCTACAGCGCTCAAAGCATTTTCTCAAAATGATCAACTGCCTTTCTCTCACGGTGGCAGCCCCTAAGTCATCAATAAACACCCTCAACTCTTCAGGGGATATGTCACCGAATGTCTTATCTGCTGTTCGTTGCCACGAACCAGGCGCATTGCATAAACCAAATGCCATCACATGGTACGTGAAAGTACCAAATACAGTAATAAAAGTTGTTTTCAACTTGTCCTCTTCTGCAATTGCCATTTGGTTGTATCCTGCAAAGCAATCCATAAACGAATATATCTCCCTACCCGCTAATTGATCCAAAATCTGGTCAATAAATGGTAATGGGTAGTAGTCCTTAACTGTCTGCTTATTCAGCTCCCTAAAGTCTACACACAAACGGATCTGATTATTCTTCTTCTTTCTAATCACAACTGGCGAACACCATTCCGTGTGTTGCACAGGAAAAATCAAACCCGCTTTTCGAAGCTTCTGTAACTCTTCAAACAGCCCGTCCCTCAATTCGAAAGGCATACGCCTTACTTTCTGCCGTACAGGACGACTGCCCTCTTTCAACGGAATTGTATGAACAGCAAGACTAGGAGGAATGCCTCTCAACTCATCATAACTCTAGGCAAAGATATCACGGAATTCCTGGATCAAGGCCACATAGTCCTCCCTTTCTGCTGTGCTGAGCATAGAGCCTAATTTGATTGGCCGCGAATCATCAAGCGTACCAAGGTCTAGCTCGATAACATCTGCATCCCTTATACGATCTTGGCCCTCTATCGGCTCATTCAAAGTGACCTGATAGATGTCCTCCGTGGTGGATCCCTCTTTGGACTCATCACTCGATGATGTCTCACTAGCAGATAAATCTTCTAATGTCTCCAATTCTGTAGAAGATAGAGGAGCTCTCTCACTCTGCGGGGACTCAGGATAAGCATCAACCACCACACGCTGGGCACCTCTGCCGAATAACAGTCGACCAGCGGGTATATCTACTTGGCAATCCGCTTGCAAGATCCAAGGTCGTCCAAGTAATACTTGGTAACTTGGCCACCCTGCAAAACGAATCACCCTAAAGTCCAACATGCATTCTACATTTGCAACAGTGACATGGACCTTAGTAATGCAGCCTTCCGGCTGTCTCAAACTATCATCTGCCATTCTGAGAATTGTGGAAGTATCTTTCTGAATCGCAAGACCCAACCTTTCCATCAGTTCAGAACTCATAATGTTAACAGATGATCCCGTGTCGACAATGGCATAATCTACTAATATCCCATCGACATAGGCTGCAACCCTTGGGCAATGCTTCTCAGCATGCTCGAACCAGTCATCACCAACTCGCGCAATACCCAAAGGTTCTACGATATACCCGGTACGTAGGATCTTTCTAAATTCCTTGCGTACTCCTGGGGAAAGCTTAATAAGCTGTAAAAGATTCACATCCGGCTTGACTTCGCAAAGGGAGCTCGCCAAATCGAATTCATGAAAGTTCGATAGAGCTCGCTTTTCACGCCAAACCATTCGCTCTTTAGGTCGCTGAACTGGCTTTATTGCCTCTTTCTTAACTTTCACCTTCTTCTTCGGTGCTTCCTTATCGGCTTTACTCTCTACGGGCTTCAAAGGTCCCCCTTCTAGGGCAGGATCCAAAACTTGCGTTCCTTTGTCGCCTTGTTTAGGGTTTCCGTCGACAGGCTTATCCATGTCGGCTTCTCTACCCTTTTTACCTCTTGTAAGAACAGCACGCAAATTAGAGGTTTCAACATCATTAACGCGTACAGCCTCAATCAAACTAACCCCACTACCACTTGGTAGCTCTTCCACTGTAGTCTTTGGTCGTTGAAGTATTTGTTTAGGCCCATTTTCTGGCTGGGAGTCATTTCCTTGGCCACGATGATTGACAGGCCCTGGTTGCCGACTTCCTCGCTGGAGGGAACTAATCTTACTCCAGCAAGTAGCCGCTAAATGGCCAGATTTCCCACAAATATCGCACTTAACATTTGGGCAATTTCTTGGATAGTGCTGCCCGCCACACCATTTGCAACTAAACCTCGACGGTGCACCCTCCTCTGGGTATCTACTTCCTATCAAATTTTGTTGTTTTTTAAGGAAGTTGACATCAACAGCTATTTGTCGATACTGCTCCGTAATCATGTCGGTATAATGCTTCATCATGTCCTTAACCTCGCCAAGAACAATGGAAGAACTCGACTCATAGCCTTGGTCATTACCATGTCGCTCCATCGGCCTAACAATTCGATTAGGCACTGGTTGTTGAGCCACATGCATGGTGTTAGAATTGACCGCCTGGCCTCCACCATTTGGAGCCAGTTGACTGCCCGTAGGCATCGACATGCTAGGGGGAGCTGGTAATAAAGGGACATTCTGCATCATGCTCCCTCTCCCATTAGGGTTAGCCATCGCTATCCCTTGGCCACTACTGCCATTGGCTATTGCCATATTGTTTCCCAATACTAAACCCATGTTCGAATTGCCGCGAGAAGCATAGGCTGCTTGTAGTCGGGATTCCACCTCTTGTGCTCGTGTAATGGCAGTATCTATATCCCCCAAGGGGACACTACTCAACTGCAATTGGATATTGAAGTCCAACCCATGTAGGAAATATTGCAATTGGGCAGCTGCGGGGATAGGAATAGAGGTGTCCAACTTACGGAAGACCTCTTTTATCTTCTTCGCATAAGCACGAATATCCTCGTGTGGATCTTGGCGGGTCACGTTGAGTACACGCAACCAATATTGCCCACCCCTTTCAGGGGCAAACTCCCTTCGAAAAGCTCCATAAAATGCATCAATGTTCAATATGGTTCCGGCTTCTAAACCATGATACCATGTAGCTGCTCTTCCTTTGAGAGTCATATTGAAGAACATCATCAAATGTCCTTCCTCTCGAATGCGACAGTTAAACATCAGCTTTTGAAACTCTCTAATGTGGAGTTCCGCATCTTCCTCAACTAACCCATTAAAAATGGGTAGCGGGTAACCTAGAGCCGGCAAATCCGTCGTTCCTGCTGGAATTGCAATAGGCTGCGCCATGACGCGGATTCGATTTGCACTAGGAATAAAGACCGGTGGGGTTACACCTCCCGTACTTGACGTGGACTGGCTTATAGAAGGAAGGGGAGCACTAGAGCTTCCACCTTCTCCTAACTTACTGCTTGGGGTCCTAAGACCACTAGATCCACTCCCTCGTAAGGGTTCAGCACCGCTACGCTTAGGGGAATATCTCCTAAAAATTTCAGCACGTCGCCTAGCTCTTTCGTCTCTTTCTTGCTTTTGGATTTCTGCTAGACGATGCTTATCAATAAATAACGGATCAATCTCAGTTTCCTCTGGCATAAACTGCTAGTTGGTCCTTAAACAACCAGGATTCGAGAACCGCCACTTTTAAGCAGCTCCCGGCAGACGCACCACTGATGGACCTAAAAACGGGCCGGCACTGGCTCATGCACTAGCCGGACCTCGTCACTACGCACAAGACAACCCCTCGGCCTCGCGGCCAGGAGCGTCTATCAAAATCTCTGCCTTCCTAAACATTGCGTTTGTAATACGTTGTAGTCCAACTAATCCTAACCCAATATTGCTCCTCAGAGGGAGTCCCTTTCACATAGCCAAAAGGCTCGAATCACATACACATGGGGTTCCTCCTACGGCTGAATGCCGTCAACCCTCTGCGACTCTCCTACACCTTGGGGATTGGCCCCTCGATGCGTTGCTCAACATATAGACATTTCGCACAAAAGTCGCTCAAGGTACCAAATAAGCGTATCCAGGAATGTACCATTGTCCTTACTTGATTCCCCTTTAACCCTCGTCTATCCTACAACATGGGTATCTCACTGCCTCTCAACGTAGGTCATATCCAAAACCAATTGCAATGCATGTCCAGGAGCTAATCACTGATACTCTTAAATTCTTTTCATGCTTCATGCAGTGGGTGGATGTCTAGTGCTCAAACATCTAGCAAAACAGTATCGTGCACAAGTGTAAATCATTCTTTTAATGGTTTCCAACTACCGTTCGTGCTTCGTTGCATGGGCTTAGCACCGAGGTGATCCTCGTGCTACTAAGCTCTTGATTTTAATTATCATCCGTCCTAAATGCTATGCATAGAAATCAGCAACTTTCCCATCATCTCACACGGCATTTAGACATATTTCAACTTCTCTACCCTTCCCCGTTCAAGTAGTGCATCGTTGGATAGGTTTATAGGGTATTTTCTCATCATTTTATGTGGAAAAAAAACAGAAAAAGACACACTAGAACAAGAAGATGGGGTTGAACTGAGGCAAATCCTCATGCTTCAGTCCCCACAACCATTCACCAACATTATTCTTATTTATCCTTATTTTTCGGACCCCAAAATGCATTTTTCCCCTATTTTTCATGGTTTTTTCCCTATTTTCCCTTATTTTCCTGCATTATTTAATTGCTGAAAATTCAAAACAGGTTATGGGTTGTGGCCCTTAGTTCCTTCTTGCAGAAAAATGAAAGTTTAGTTGATGTTCCTACCCATTTTTCCATTTCTATGCCAAAAACCCTCATTTTCCCTTGTTTTTCATGTTTTACGTGTTTTAACATATTATTTTGAACCACAAAATGCATATTTTTCTGATTTTTTGATCATGACCAGCAAGAACTCATAGAAAACAGCATCATGAACAATTATTATCCCACATGAACACCATTTCATCCATCAAAAGCCATAAAAACTCAAATTTCCTTTGAAAATTTTAAATTACCGCTTATTTGCGTGTTTCGGGTTTTGTGTCCATGGCTGTAGATTTGGAAAACAGCAGCACTTCATGTCCAGCAACATCACAAATCACCATTCTCAGCCCGTATAGCAATCCGGTCCATGCCGGACAAGCCTCCATCATTCTTTCTTCTTCCTTCTTCTCCCCACCTGATCTTGCCTTTAGAAGAGAGAGAGGGAGGAGAGAGAAAGACTAGAATCAGAAATTTCAAACCAGGCCACCATTGCGCGAGCGAAGGGCGGCGATAGAGTCTGCATACGGAGGGGATTCACTGCCAATGATCACTCGGGGGGGTTGTGTGCAGCAGGCATGTTGCCTCCATCAAGATCATGGCGCATTTTTCGGCGCATCCTGGCGTTGATCTTCTCCACGATTTGTTTCATCCATCCTCTCCCAAACTTTCATGTGACATTAAATTTTGGGCCCCAAAGGTCATGCCCACTTTGGCCAAAAATAAGTCCACCTTTTCAAATCTTGACCGGTTTCTTGGCCATTTCCCCGTCCGGACTCCGAATTGAGCTCTGAAAAATCCTGGGCGTCCGGCTTAGCACCCCGCATTGGCCAGTAGCTCATGTCAACCCGAACGACTGTCTGAAAAATTATGAAAAATCAACAAGTGTCGCTCGGGCGCCTTTAAAGCACTTTGGCGCTTAAAATCGTCCTAGATCGAGCCGCCGCCTTTGATAGTGAATATTTTTCCCTCGATATTCATAATTTTTAGCTATTTTTAAGCACTTCCCGTCACCTAAATTCCGCTCTCACCCCTTATCCAAGAGGCGATAAAAGAGGCACAAGATGGAGAAGAGGGAGAAAATGAAACATGTGATAGGTCACCTCCTTAGCAGGACAAATAATAATCAAGCGAGAGAACGGTTAGTGAGGAGGAGGGAGAGCAAGAAGCTCAATCTAGAAGAGGAGGGCAAGGATGCCTAAGAAGAAGAAGACACAGAGAAAACATGAGGAAGAGAGGAAGAAAAAGGAGGAAGCGGACCTGCAAAAAGCCAAGAATGAGTCAAGAAGAGCTGAGGAAGAGAGGAGTAGAAAAGCCACAAAAAAAGAGGAGTTGAGGAAGAAGAAAGAGGAAGACATTGAGCTAGCCAAACAAAGATCAATGGAGCAACAGGGTGAATAGGGCAAGATGGACACCTTGACCCTAGGGAGAGAGGAGACCCCATGATTAAGCATTCAAGTACTTGAAGGCATGCCGACCATGGCACAAGAGGGAAAGGGCAAAGCCCCCATCAATTCCATCCCACCCCACATGGTGCCTACCCCCGCAATGACAACGCCCACACAGAGCACCCCAGCCATGGTCGACACCACTAATCTTATGGCATGGGTACAATATTTTGTTAACAAAGAGCTAGCTCAGGCAAAGAGCATGAAAGCCTTGACTATAGGGCAAAAGAGACCGGAAGTAGTAGTAGATGACGAGTCAAGGTAGGACCCTAAGTGGCAAAAGGTAGGGGCCTCCACGACTCCCATCCCCACAATTGTGATGCCACCCACTAACTACGACGAGCTCCTCCCAACTGGAGAAGGTGAAGGAGAAAAAAAGAATAGTGATGGCTGAGTTGGAAGCTGAGAAAGAGTCGGTGGCATCCTTTCAACTGGAAAAAACTCCGCAGGTTGCCATGTGTCAAAAAGAAATTAGTGAGATAAAGGCCAAGCTCAACACAAAGGAGGGAAAGGAGAAAACTTGGAGGCAATAGCTCGAAGGCAAGAACCAGGAACTAGTGGCACTACAATGCAAATATAAAACCTTGAACTATAGCACTAGGACCTGGAAGCTCAATTGCAAAGAATCCAATCAGGCATGGAAGAGCTGGCTGAAAGGGAAATAAAAAGGAAACCAGAATAGGAGGAGTATCATCAAGAGATCGAAGACCTCGTAGTCAGAGTATTCCTAGAAATAGATGAGCAGGAGAGGCATGAGAGAGAGATTGAACACTTGGAAAAAGAGAAGGAGGAGCTCATCCACAAGGGCAAAGAACAAGAGTCGATCATAACATCCCTAATACGCAAGCAGGGGGAGAGCTTCGAGAAGATTATGAAGAGAGCCAAAGAGGGGGCAACCCACAATGAAGGGAACCCTAGCGTGCCACCTGACTCAAGTAGAGAAAGACAAAACACTTGCAAAAAGCAAAGTAGAGGCCGCCCAGATGAGCTTCCAAACACAACAACGTGCCTTCTTGAACACCCTATTGGATGTCACACATGCAGAGAGGGAGAGTCCATAGAGGCCATGAAGAAGAATTTGGGAATGGCTCACAGAGCCCTGGGAGTAGGCCTACAGATGTTGACACCACCTAGGGGAGTTGGCCCAAGGCTAGAAGAGCAACACCATTATCTCCTATTGGCAGGCCTAACCCCACAGGAATCTGATGCACTTGGATTCACTAAAGAAGAGTAGCATGGGCCAAGGAAGGAGAGGGAGGTGGATATGAACTTTGAAATGGGACCACACAAGGAAGAGCTGGTCCTACCGCCTCCTTCCTCGCAGCCTGAAGAGCAGCAACACGTAGACACCTCTGCAAAAAGAAAGGTGGCACTGAGGGAAAGAAGAAAACAAATGGTGGAGGAAACAAGAAGAAAATAGAATGCCAAGGGAATGAGGGCACCCTAGGCACCTATCCCACCATGTGAGGACGATGCCCCATCAAGCTTCCATGCCGACCTTGTAATCTGGGAGAGGCAAGAAATGGCCAAGAGACCCTTCGACTTTAACTTCCAATTCTCCACCACCTTGCGTAGGGTTTTGCCCATCAAGGTGGTGGAGGAGGTGATTAACATCGGAGGCAAGCTCGGAGAGAAATGGCTAGAGGAGAGAGAGCAGAACCCCACATTATGGGCCACTGAAGATGCCCTACCCTTGAAGGGTGGGAGTGGATTTTGACTCCAGTGTCCACGGTCACTATGATTTCCTAATAATTTATAATCCACATTGTACTACATATGAAGATGCCCTCATCTTCACATTAGAAAATTTGTATGATACCCTAATCCACTTCACCAATGAATGCTCTTTATGCCCTGACCCTACCTTTATTATTACTTGTAATTACCTTAGACTACTTAGGATACTCCTTAGGCAAGACCTCACTCCGTAGGAGTGCGGCCTCCCAATCCTCCATTTTGATCATAACACTATAGATAGTTACGCGATGGCTCGACTAATGATGCGAGCTGCTCTACTACCTTCATTTTGCTTAGCTCTTCTAGAGGATGTGAATGATAGCCACTTCACTTGCTACAATCATCCATTCCTCTCCACCACCACCTTTCAAGTGTACCTAAACCTCAAGGGGTATCTCCAAAGCCACCAATTCCTTAACAAATCTATTAAGCCCCCTTCTCCACCTCACTCCAATGATGAAGGCTAACTTCTGTCATGACTATGTAACTTGGACACCAAAAGAAGAAGAAGACAAGGAGGTACAAAGAGAAAAGGCAATCAAAAGAATGAAAATGAAAAGAGAAATAACACGTAGAAACAACAAGCTGCACGTACGCCATCGTCACTGTACCTAGGGTTCTCAAGTTTGGTGTATTTAGTGGCCTCGGTCAGCCGGCTCACCCCCCAGCCCTTTTTGATTCCCCACGACACATGCTTAGGGCACATCAAGGGCAGGACATATCGAGGGAGGTAGCACTCACCTATGGTTAGACCTGTCACCCTAAGCTACACGCACTGCACTTCCTTATGCACAAACTAAGTCCTCAAGTGAGGGACAACACCCAACTAGCATGAGCACAATGCACCGCACAACAAACTGAGCATACCCCCAAGTAGTGCACCTTCATTTCTTTTAGGTATAAACAAAGACCCCAACCACCAGCTCCGGAGGTCCCATCATCCATGCAATGCACTTCCCATCGTAGGCAAAAATGTCACCTTGCGAGAGCAACAAAGCAGGGGCAGACCGCAACAACCCCATTCAAAACGTGAATGAAGAAGCTCATTTGCAATAGTGCAAGAGAAGGCAACTGTGGATAACCAAGAAAGGGATTTGTCCAACACGATATTCAATTTTAAGAATGGATCTGCCTAATAGCCTCTCTTCTCACAAGGATCTGTCTAACATGATATTCAATTTTAAAGATGGATTTGCCTATCAGCCTCTCTCCACGCAGAGATTTGTTCAACATGGTATTCAATTTCAAAGGACAAATCCCCTCAATGCTAGCAACAGAAAAGGACCCACCCCAACTACATCTTCAATTTTAAGGGCCGGACCATCCAACACCATCCCCCACAAGGGCTTGTATACACACTCAAAGAAGCCATCTGGCTACACCCATTCCACCTTTCAACTACTACACATCAGTGCCATGGGACTAGCACTAAACTAGGAGGGGGTTAATGTTAACCTTAGCACAAGAAGAAAGCGGGAAAAAGTGGAAAAAGCATAAGTCAGGACCTAAAAGAAGTGGCCAAGAGGAAATCAGACACAATGAAAGAGGCAGGAAGGAGAACGACTAAAAGCGCAAGGGCGGCCTAAAAAACTAAGTCAAAGGTAAAAGCACATTTTAAATACAAGGCACCCCTAAAACTTTTTTAAAAGAGCGCCAGGATCCCTCCTGTGCAAATTGTAAAAGGGTAGATGGGCATAAAATAAAGAAATAAACCAAGTAGAAGGGAATGGAAAAAATGACATTTCCACAATGGTCAGTCATGTAAAAAAGGGGATGGGGGTCCATGGGATTTCAGGGCATGTATATAAAGTTCAAAAAGTGAACGAGAGTTCATTCTTTGGTGTGTGGAAAAGTTGACTCTTCTTCTTCTCTCCTTCTCTTCTCTTGCTTGCTTACTTGTGAGTGCTTGAGGGAGGGAGTGTGAGTGAGTGTGGGAGTGAGTGTGTGAGGGTGAGGGATCTTGGAGATGAAGCCTTCCACCATCTCCTCTCTTCTTCTTCTCTTCTCTTGTCTCATGTGTGGCTATGGAGGATGGAGCTTGGAGAAAGAGGATTGAGGATGCTTGAGCTTGCATCACAAATCATGAAGCTATCAGAGTGCTTGAGAGAGGAAGCAACTCAATCAGACATCAAGGTAAGCTCACTATGCTCATAGAGAGGGATAGCACGTCAGCTATGTGAGAGGTAGCCATTAGTGCTTGCTTGAAATGCTTGAAGGAATAAGCGATCCATGGGTCTTGGCGGTTGAGCGAGAGAAGCCCCAACAATGAAGGAACCCATCAGTAGGACAAGAGTTTGAGGCATAGCTAGGTGATTGAAACCCCATGCGTAGGAACCAGCTAAAAACACAACAAGGGAGCCATGCACAACAAGGACATATTCCATTGGAGAAGTGGATCAATCCGCGACCTGATTAATCTTACCAACAACCTAGTGGAGTATGAGACCACAAACATGGCAGAGCAAAGCATAAACCACCATGGACGAGATGAAGGGCTCGACCTAGGTGGCTTTCAAATAGAAATTTAGCACCTAGTCACCAATTTTATGATTTACAGACCCCAATAGAACACCATGGTACATAGCGGACCTAGAAGAGGAGAGAAGACTGGTGAGAAAAGTTTTCATGATATTATAAACTATAATCGGGAGCAACAAGCCATAACTTGCAATAGAGCATAGAAATGTGAGAGATCCAGCGAGTGTTAGCCCTAGCAAGCAGAAATAGGACAGGTCCTGATGTAGAGGGGGAAAGAGAGTTAGAGAGAGATCTTACGCTATGAGTGAGCTTCTCATGAAGCGACTGTTAGACAATGCCTTTGCCAAGCGAAGTGCCACTGTGATGGCAACCTCATTGCTTGCAAGATTAGGGGTCACTTAGGGCTCCAAGAGCCTGCCTAAAATCCCGATAGTCACAAAGTAGCTAAACAAGTACCGGCCAAACAATGACCCATATAGCTTTGTAGAGCAGTTTGAGCAAGTCTGCGATGCCAATGGCCTCATCGATCTTACTTTGTGCTCGCAAGATTTTGGTTTGTGCCTAGGAGATAAGAATATGAATTGCTACACGAGTCTAGACATTGCTAAGAAAATTGACTTTAACAACCTCAAGAGTCTCTTCATTAAGAGATTCCCAGAGGATGGGTACTTTGAAAACCTGCTAGTGTGGCTGATGAATGTCAATAAGAGGGATAAGGAAGATACCCAAGATTACATGACCCACGTGAGGAGTCTCTTCAAGAGAATCCCAACTAGTGAGCGATCGACCGAGAGAAGAGTGTCCATAGTATTCATTAATGGAATACGAAGCGAAGAGCTCTACAAGGCCTTGGCCGACAACTCAAGCTTACAATGAGACACACTGACGAGGGTCTTTGAAGAGGCCATTAGATTGGATGACTAGCTCAAGGAGAGAAACTTTAGGAGCTTGCAAATTGAGAAGAGACGGCCTCTAGGAATTTCGAGTGAGTTTCGAGGACAAGCAAAAGGTCAAGCCCAAGTACTCAGGATAAAGGCAAGGGCACTGACTCAAGCCATGAGCTAGTAGAGATGAAGATGGAGCTAGCTAGACTACAAGAGATGATGAGACGACCAATGCACCCCCATGTCCAATGCGTGCATTGTGGAAGAAACCACATGCCAGTTGAGTGTCAAGACCCTTGGTCCTGATCTTGTGCTAATTGTGGTAGGTTTGGGCCACAACGCCATGCATTGTAGATTGCCAAGGAGACTATTGTACTTACAACCATATAATCCACCATACTTAGCAAATAGGCTGCCAAAATTCTTCAAAAGGGGAGCCCCACTGGCTCTTTCGACACCCAATGATGCCAAGTTAGCCATTCCTAGGATGGAGATAAACCCTACGGGCATACCTAGACCAACTAGACCCTACATGACCCATCCACCAAGTGACACCCTAGTCCACTATGTGGAGGATCCAAATGATGAAGAGCCTTACGTACACCCTTACATCTCATATGATGAAGAGGGCAATGCAGTCCTTATGGACTACTGACCAATACTAGTGATGGCGTTAGGTAGAGGGAGAGGTAGAGGCTTAGGAGTGCAGACCCAAGAGCTAGACCTACGATCACCCAGGACATATCTCTTCGTGCTGCCCTGAATGGGAGCAAGCAAATTGAGACAAGGCTAATCAGAGATGCGTTGAATGTGGAATCACATACCTCTTTGTTGATTGCCCTAGACAAAAGCCCTCCTCTAACTTGGCAAATGAGCCCTCAGTCCCGTTGGGATTGTTTGGCGTCGAGACACTTGATGGCCATGCCTATCCCATTGCATGTCATGACCCGTGCATAGACAAAGCAGGTTAGCATATCATTGCCAAGGCCTAGCAACTTAGACGCAACCTCAATCGGAAAGAGAAGCTGTAGGAGAAGGAGAAATAAATTGGATGCAAAGGTCACGCTGAAAAGGGAGAGTGCCACAACGCTGTCTGTGGGAAAGAAAGTGACGGACGCAGAAGCACAAACGTTAGCCCCAAGGACGGCTGAAAAGGGAAGTGCAAAGGTCAAAGGAGTACCCCAACCCAAAGCTCCAACTCAAAGCTATCGAAAAGGTGAAGGAGTGGGTAAAAGAAGCTTAGGAAGACCTAAAAGATGCCAAACCCATAGTGGAGGATGAGATAGATGATCTCTTAAGCATAAGCACGCCGGTGTCACCTCCATGACCAAAATCAAGAGATGTGATTGCACCACAAGTAGCGCCACATAAACAAAGCCTAAATGCTACAGGCTAGTGAATCAACCAAGGCCATAGGCTAGGAAGTGCAGAGATAGGAGAGTGGCAAGCAGCTAGCAATCTCCTCACCTCATTGTGATAACCACCCCTATGATGCTAAGCTTAGGAGATTTTCTTAGGCAGCATCTGCCACTGTGGCAAGAGCTGAAACAGTGGGTTGAAGGACCAATGGGGCAAGGTGCTGCTGACTTGCATGAACACAATGTAGAAACACAAATAGTCATGAAGGGGATGGGCTATGATATCTTGCTAGGCAAACCCTAGATGCACAATGCAAGAGTCATAGAAGACTGGGGCAATGGTCTAATCTTCCTAATTGAATGGAAGCAGTAAGAGTAGAAATGGACACCTACACACCGGTACACCTAAATGCCATCTCCATTATACTGAAGGGCGACAGCTAGGATAGAAAATCTTACGTGCCATTGACTAAGTATATCCCTTGCCTTGAGGATGAGCGAGATTGGATGCATGTCCTTGCTACAATCGACCTACTATTCTCGGACAACGAGGAATACGAGCAAGCTATTAAAGCAATTGGCAAGACCCGAGAAGAGCTCTTCAGTGGTGGGCAATCCGCGTGATGGCTAGGAATGTGCAGAGAGGACCCAACTTGGTCATATTCCAAGTGTCGAACAACAAATGAGAGCTCCATGAGATCTTAGAACACCTGATCTAGCAACCTGTCAGCAAACTTTAAATCCCTCAAAGATCTCTTAACCAAACCTAATTGACGATGGGCTAGAGGAGGAACGCCTACGAAAGATAGATTAAGAGTCTAGAAGGTTGGAAGAAGAACGAAGAAAGTAGCAACAAGAGGAGGAAGAATGACTAAAGAGAGAAGATGATGAGCAGATGGCTCTTGCCCTCAGATTGTTAATGGATCAAACCTCCTGATCGGAAGAATTGGGAAGGATGAGCCTAGAAGATGCATCGGCACAAGTAGCAACAAAAGTAGCTCAAGGACCTACAGTGGTAGGCAAGGGAAAGGCTCCATTAGACCCACCACTGCCCATCATGGTTACCACTACTACCACCACATGAAAAACCTCTAAGGCAATGGTGAACCAAAGCAATGTGGTGGCATGGATGTAGTACTTACTAAGCTTGGTGTAGTAGCTTAGCCCTGCACCAAGTGGAGGAGCCCTAATGCCAAGGACAAAGAGGCTTGCTATTGTAGATGTAGAGTCAAGAAAAGACCCAAAGAAGGCCAAAGTAGAAGCCTCAACTATGTCTATACCCTCAGTCATACCAAGATTGGCATAGTATGATGAATACATCCAAAAGCTACTAGGCCAACTAGAAAAGGTGATAGAAGAGAGGAAGGCAATAATGGCGGAGTTGGAAATGGAAAGAGATGCATTCTTAGCTTACTAGCTAGAGAAGAAGAAGCAAATACCCACCCAGCATTGGCAAATAAGCGACCTAAGGAAGGAGTTGGAAGCAAAGAAGGAAGAAGAGAGCACAAAAGAGCCCCAAGATGCATAGGCAGGGGAGTGATAAGGTTGGAGATGGGTTTCTCAGTCCTCTTACAGCACAAAATAAGGACATAAAAGAGTACCTTGATCAATTGAGGAAAATCGGAGATGAGCTCATTGAGGAGCTAGAAAGAGTAAGGATCCAAGCCTATGCAAAGTTTGGTAAGGAGAAACAACAAAAGGAACGTCTTCTTAAAGAAGTACACAAGGCCAAGGCACAGAAAGATGAGGTGTTAGCCAAAAGGTTGGTAGAGGTGGAAAACCAACTCCATGCAACCCTCCTAGAGCAAGAACGATTGGAAGAGTAACTGAACTACCTCATATAACATAAAGAGAAGATGCTCGAGATCTGGAATGAGTAGGAACAGATGGTAATGATATTGTCTTGATGCCATAGTTGGGGTGTAGAACAAATAGAGGAGAAGGCCAGGGCTTGGGAGGAAAAATCCGCTAGAAGACTCACGAACCTTCCTAAACACCTTGCCCTAGTGAAAAATGAATGAATCATGGCACTGGCAAGGGCAAAAGTAGTGGAGGTAGGCATGGAAATCTAGCAGCAATCCTTCTAGAATATGTTGCTGCATGTGACCCAAGTCGAGGGTGAGGATATAGTAGAAGGACTAAGAAGGAAGGTGGAAATTACAAGAAGAGCCTTGAGATATAGTCTCTATGAAAAGGCACCAAAAGAGAGCACTAGCCTAAGCATGGAGCAACAACGATAATACCTGAGGTAGGCTAGGCTCTCGATAAAGGAGCTAAGGAATTAGGATGAGCCGGAACAACAAGATCAACCATCCACTGTAGCCCATATAGAACCACCAAGAGAAGAAGGGCTTGAGTGAGGCTAATATGAAGAAGAGTAGACACATAAGTCAAGCCCACCACAGTAGATGCAAGCACAAACAAAAGAGAAAGGTGAGGAAGCCACCCTTGAGAGAGTTGTGGAAAGGAAGCGTAAGCAAAGAAAACAAGTGGAGCTGGCACAAAGGAGACTCCAAGCAAAGCCACAATAAGTTCCTGAGGTCCAGATCCCACAAAGAGAAGAATGATATCTTGTAAATTGGGCCCAAAAACTAGATGTCTAAGAGTAGTGGGAGAGAAAACACTACCCTTTTGGATTCTCCTTCCATTATCCTTGCTCCTTAGATAGGGTCTTATCTCTAAGAGTGGTGAAGCAGGTGATTAGGCTCGCCCAACGACTAGGAAACAGATGGATAGAGGAAAGAGCAAGACATCCTACAAGGTGGCAGAGAGAGCCTACAAACTGTCAAAAATCACGTGGTGGGGAGACTTACTTGAGCTGCTGCACCAAACACACACTATATACACAAGAGGAAGCTCACTCAAGAATACAAGAAGAGAGATGGATTCCAAAACGTTTTCTTGCTGGTTTCTTCTTCTTCTTCCACACACTATACAATGTACACAAAGTATCGATAAGATACAACATAAAGGAAAGTGGCCTACTAAGTCAAACAGTGCATAACCGACTACACTAATCGACTGGCGGCGCTATGACTTTGCCAGCTGTAGGTAGGTGTAACAAGCTAAATATAATAAGTGATAAGTCAGTGGCCATGTGAGTATCATAATGACCACCAACATGCTAAGTGTAGACGTGCGGACCCATCTAGCCAGGCGGTCCATCATTAATGTCTGCACGTGTTGAGCTTGCCATCTCAACACTCCCCTTCAAGCTCAACTCTATCTCTGCAACTCCAAGTAAGCTTCGAAACTTTTGAAGCTTCTCTGCACCCAATGCTTTTGTGAAAATTTCAGCTATCGGATCATGTGTGCTAACATATATCATGCCAATCTCTCCTGCAAGTACCTTCTCTCTCACAAAGTGATAGTGCACATCAATGTGTTTTGTCCTAGCATGGAACACTGGATTCCTAGCTAGTTGTATGCTGCTCATGTTGTCACAATGAATGACAATTGGACCATCTCCCTGCACGTCCAAATCACCTAATAACTTTTGCAGCCATACCACCTCACATGCTGCCATAGCAGCACCTCTATACTCAGCCTCTGTACTCGATAAAGCAACTGTAGGTTGCTTTTTGCTGCTCCATGTAACTACTGCACTACCAAGGGAAAACATGAATCCACTTGTAGATCTTCTTTCCGACATGCTACCAACCCAATCTGCATCTGTGTATCCAAAGACCTATACATCCTTACCTACCTCATAAAAAGTCCATAATGTAAAGTGGACTTCACATACCTCAATATACTTCTAACTGCATCCAAATGAGGCTTTCTAGGCATCTGCATAAACTGACTGACAAGGCCAACATCATAGCTCAAGTTTGGCCTTGTGATAGTCATGTAAATCAAACTCCCTACTATCCTCATGAATATAGTAGAGTCTTCTATCTCATCTCCAACATCAGCACTCAACTTCACATTTTGCTCCAATGGTACTGAAAGAGGCTTACATGCTATCATACCATACGTGGATAACATATCCAAGCCATACTGCCTTTGGGATAGCCATATACCATCATCACATCTGATCACCTCAATACCAAGAAAGTATCTCAGCTCACCCAAATCTTTTATCTCAAACTTCTTCTTCAAGAAGTCCTTAACTTCAACAATCCCGTTGTCACTGTCACCTGTAATAATTAAGTCATCCACATAGATGACTATGATGACTAAACCTGCATCTCCCTTTCTCACATAAAGTGAGTGATCAGCATCAGAAATACAAAATCCAATATTGACAAGATACTCTCCAATCTTGTCAGACCATGCTCTAGGTGCTTGCTTGAGCCCATAGAGTGCCTTCTTTAACCTACACACATATGTGGGATGCTCTAAATCCTCATAACCTGCTAGTTGCTCCATATACACTTCTTCTTGCAATTCACCATGCAAGAATTCATTCTTAACATCCCTTTGCTGCAAACTCCAACCTTTGGCTGCTGCCAAGGCAATCACGCACCTAATAGTTGCCATCCTAGCAACTGGACTGAATGTCTCTTCATAATCTATGCCATATGTTTGAGCATAGCCTTTTGCAACTAGCTTAGCCTTATACCTGCTAATTGAACTACCTGCATTATGCTTGACTTTGTAAACCCACTTACAGCCAATAGCTTTCTTACCCTTAGGTAAGGGTTCTAAATCCCAAGTCTTATTAGCTTCTAATGCAACCATCTCCTCATCCATTGCTGTATCCCAATGAGCATGGCCAACAACATCCTCAAAATAAGTGGGCTCAACATCCTCAACTAGTTTCACCATATAAGCATAATGGTGAGCTGCATAACCTTCAAAACCAAATATTTTAACAAGATATCTGACCCTGCTAGATTTGCGTACCACCGGATCACTCAATGGAGCCTTTACATTACTATGAGCTCTCTGTACACCTGGCATCCTGACTACTGAAGGAATGACAAGCTCATCATCCAAACTCTCTGAACCCCTAGAATCTCCATCAAATCCCAAAGGACTGGTAGATGCATCATTACTATCCAACACTTTCTTCTTTCCTTTGTCCTTCCTTGCAACACTTATAGATCCACTTGAAGGTGTGGGGCTACTCCTTAGTCTCCCAGACCAAGGGCTCACTGTAGGTGTAGTACCAGATGATGTTTTTGGTCCACTAAGACTCCGTGATTCTTGTTTATCTTTCTGCACATACCTGTCCTGATCATTATCATCATCCAAAACATCACCAGCAGGTGTATACCAACTTCCCATCTCATCAAAGATAATATCCCTGCTCACTCTGAACTCACATGGGACAAGGTTATAACAGTGATACCCTTTCTGCTCTAAAGAGTATCCAATAAAAACACATTTTTCTGCCTTTGGAACAAGCTTCTTCTGTAGCTCATCTGGCACATGAACATATGCAACACAACCAAATACCTTCAAGTGCGATACATCAGGCTTCTTACCAGTAAAGCATTCTTCAGGAGTCATCCCATGAATTGCAGCTGTGGGAGTTCTGTTCATAATGTAAACAGCAGTATGGATAGCCTTAGACAAAAAATGTTTGGGCATATTATTTTCAACCATTAATGCACGTGCAACTTCTGCAATATGCCTGTTTTTTCTTTCTGCAACACCATTTTGCTGTGGGGTATACCTGCAAGTAAATTGCCTCTTTATCCCATGAGTCCTCAAGAAGCCATTGAACTCATTAGAGTGGTACTCTCCCCCTCCATCTGATCTCAAGCACTTTACTTTTAAGCATGTTTTCATTTCAACAGCTGCCTTAAAAGATTTGAAGTGCTCAAACACATCACTTTTTTCCTTCATGAAGTATACCCACAACTTCCTTGAACAATCATCAATAAATTTGACAAAGTATTTGCTGCCACCAAGAGATACATTTTGTGTAGGCCCCCAAACATCTTTATGCACTACATCAAGTATTTTTCTACTCACTTCTCTATCATGTGAGAAGGGTTGTCTTTTTTGCTTACCAAACTGGCATGCTTCACAGAATTTATGCAATTCTACAACTCTAAAAGAAGGCAACCCTGTAACCAATCCTCTGGACTGCATTAATTTCAGCCTTTGCACATTTGCATATCCAATACGTTTATGCCATATTTCAATATGTGCAATTTCTCATTTTCCTTTAGCATACATAGCTGCATCCATTGCAGGAATTCTAATATCTAAAGTGAACATTGGGCCAACTCTACTTTCTTTTGCGACCAACCTGCACTTATCATTAAAGTCTTCTACAAAACAACCTTTTGCATTGAATTGGACCTACAACACCTGCTCTACCATTTGGACAACAAAAAATAGATTCTTTGTAATTGATGGCATATGTAATACATCTCTCAGACTCTTTGTCTGGCCATCATACAAGGACAAGGGAACCTTTCCAATGTGTGAAATTGGGTGGCATGAATCATCACCCGTCTGCACATAACCTGGATTTTGTAAGTCATGCATCTCTCTAAACCATTCAACACGACTGGTCATATGATTAGATGCACCTGAATCGACATACCGTACATCATCATGTGTCCCCTTTCCTGTAACTGCATTCATCATATGCTGCATAACAAACAAACGCTCATTTTTTTCTTCATTCTGTCGTGAAGACGATGCATAATTTCCTTGCTGCAATTTACCACTACGAATATCATCCTTCTTTGCATAGCAATGGGCTGCAATATGGCATGTTTTGCCACAATAATGGCAAACAATAGCAGAATTTCCAGAACTTCTATTCTGCCATTCACCTCTTCCTCTAGAGCTCCTCCTGCCTCTAAAGTTTCCTCTACCTCCAGAAACCTGCATTTCACCAAATTGTTGATTGAACCTATTTTGCTGGTTATCGCTAGCACGTCCTATACCACGGCCTCTCGAAGAGGATCTACCACATCCCCTTCCTGAACTTGAGTAAAATGCTTGGACCTGTTCACCATTTCTTTCAGACGAACCACCCTGCATATTGATCTCTTCAGTAATCATGAGAGAGATCAGCTCATCAAAATCTGGAAATGGCTTCCGTACATATACTAAAGTAACAAATGATTTCCATGCCTTCTCATTGTTAAGGCCACTCAGAGTGGATGAAACCAAATCATCATCATCTGGCATTGCATCAATCGCTGCTAAAGCATCTGCAATGCTCCTCACCTTCAACACATACTCATTGACAGACATTTTCCCTTTCTTCAAGGCATTCAACTCTTGCTTGAGTTGAATCTTTCGTGCCTTTGTATTTACTAAAAACATGCTCTCAAAAATTTTCTAAGCTGCATGTGAAGTTTCTGCATTCCTGATATGTCCCAGCATATTATTATCAATAACTATAGATAGCCAATACATCACCTTTGTGTCTTTCACATTCCACTCTTTCCATGCTTTTAACTCATCTGCAGTCAGAGGGATACCCAGCTCTGGCTCCTTTTCTTCACCTGAAACAAATTCATGAAGGCCCTTTCCTATGAGGAAGTTCATCACACGGAACTTCCATGAAGGGTAGTTGTTCTTGTCGAGCTTCTCAATAATGGGATTTCCACTTTTCTCTGCCATTATCACAAACAGCGCAATCTGTAACCTGCGCACCCACTTTTGGTCAATATAGTCGAAATCACAGTGTACCCTGAAATTGTTGTCCGCAACCTTGCGACTCTAAAACAGGGCCTGAAACGGCCTCAGACGCCCAAAATAACTGTAGATATGTCCAAAGGGGCTTTTCTGCATAATATACAGTGATCTACTTGCACACCAAATCTCACAGCAATCTGAGATTTTTGCTCGACCTGCTTCCGGTGCCTCCACAAGCACTATCCAAGAGAGAGAGTGGAAGAATGGGAGAGATTCTTACTCGTTGCTTGCTTGCTCGAACCTTGCTTCTTCTCCTTCACTTCAGGCTTCGAAATCAGCCTCTCTTAGTGGCGCGGCTCTGATATCATGTCAAGAATTGCGTGGTGGGGAGACTTGCTTGAGGAGCTATTGCACCAAACACACACTGTATACACAAGAGGAAGCTCACTCAAGAACATAAGAAGAGAGATGGAGGCCAAAACGTTTTCTTGCTGGTTTCTTCTTCTTCTTCCACACACTATTCAATGTACACAAAGTATAGATAAGATACAACATAAAGGAAAGTGGCCTACTAAGTCAAACAGTGCATGACCAACTACACTAATCGATTGGCGCTATGACTTTGCCAGCTGTAGGTAGGTGTAACAAACTAAATATAATAAATGATAAGTCAGTGGCTATGTGAGTATCATAATGACCACCAATGTGCTAAGTGTAGACATGCGGACCCATCTAGCCAAGCGGTCCATCATCAATGTCCGCACGTGTTGAGCTTGCCATCTCAACACAAACTATTTGCAAGTCAAGGTTTGGGAGATTCTAAAGACCATCAACGATGGATAGAAGCTCAACCAAATTGATGGTGATGTGTCTAGGACTCCAACCTTGATGCTTGGATGGCCTTCTACAAGAGCATACTAGAGGAGCACAATGATCCCATCTACATGCCATATCCATAGAGAATAGAGGTGGATTATAACCCGAATGTGTATGGTAGGTATGATTTCCCAAAGATCTACAAATGTGAATGCAGGAATTCTAAAGGAGTGCCTAATCTTTATTGATTCAAACATCCACCCATCCGTCATGCACTTCCTTGATGAGTTTTCACCCTGCCTCGACCCCACCCTTTATTACTACTTGTACTTATCTTGGGGCACTTAGGATTTTGCTTAAGGAAAAGCCCATGATGGAGGAGGCTTAGTTGCTACCACCCTTTTTTAATCTCAATATAGGAATTGATAGCTATGCAATGGCCCATCTCATGATGAGGGCCGCGCTCTTGCCTTTCTTTTGTATGGCCATCCTTGAACATATAAATGATAACCGCTTCACCAAAGTGCAACCACCCCTTTCTATCAATGACACCCCTAAATGTACTTGCAGAGTTACATAAAAGGCTACTTGCAAAGCAGCACACCCTTCATTATCAAGTCTCTTAGGTCTCCCCACAATCTAGCTCCTAAAGAGCATTGGGATGATGTCTATCGTGCTTCCTCCTAATGTATTAAATATTTTTTTAAAAAATGAGAAGAGAAAAAGAAAAAAAGAAAAAGAAATGATAAAATTGAAGCATTAAAAAATGAAGAAATAAAATTTGCACATACCATCAAAGTGCCACAAACACTACACCCAGGGACAATTATATCCCTAACCCCTTTCCCCACTTCACACTCAAGGCTTATCAAGGGTAGGACACACCTAGGGATTTTACACTCGCCTAGCTGTCTCCCTAAGTTCCACCCACAATATCTCGCCTTATACATAAACTCAGTCATCAAATGTGGGATAATACCATGAGCTTGTTTGAGGTTCCAACTCCTAGTTTCACTAGCATGGACACCATGCACTACACAATGAGGTAGACACACACCACTTCCTTTTCCTTTTTAGGTACATTCAACAACCTTGAATCAACCACCAACCTTAGAGGTCCCCCATCACCCACTCAATCTATCGTTGGTCTCACAACCTCTCATCCATTTTGTTATGCTTCATATCTACGTCCAATCTCCCCAAAGTCCCATCATTGATCCACATGGCAAACCTTGAACCACCTAAGATCTCAGCAACAAGTGCCATGGGATTGGCACTTGACTAGGAGGGGGATAATATTTACCCCAGTGCAAAGAAAGTGAAAGACAATCAAAAAGACATACCACAAAGTGAAAAAATGTGTCCCAATGAAAAATAAGAGGAAAAGGCCAAAAGTGCAAGGAGCAAATTTAAAAGTCTAGGGTGAGTGCAAAAGGGGAAATGCACATCTCTTAAATACAAAAGTGCACCCTAAATCCTTGTAAAAGAGTCTCAGGCTCCCTCCTATGAAATTTGTAAGTGTAGATGGATATGGGTGAAAGAACAATGTAAATAGGAAGGGATATGGTCATGTAGAAAAGGGTGTAAATAGGAAGGGATATGGTCATGTAGAAAAGGGATGGCCACCCAAGGAGGAGGTAAGGCATGTATAAAAGGCAAAAAGTGAATGAAGAAGCTCATTCTTGTGTGTGGCCAAAACTAGCTCTCTTCTTCTTCTTCTTCTTCTTCTTGCTTGTGCTTGTGCTTGAGAAAGGGAGTGTGAGAGAGTGAGTGTGTGGTGAGGGTGAGAGATTATGGTGGAGAATCTCTCCATCATCATCATCATCATCTTCTTCTTCTTCTTCTTCTTCTTCTTCTTCTTCTTCTTCTTCTTCTTCTTCTTCTACAAATGATAATGGAGCTTGGAGCTTGAGGATTGAGCTTGCACCTTCAATCATGGAGCTATCAGAGAGCTTGTGGGAGGAAGCAACTCAATTGGGCATGAAGGTAAGCTCACTACACTTGTAGGTGCGAAAGTATGCATGACTATGTGAGAGGTAGCCATTACACTTGGCTTGAAATGCTTGAAACAATAAGTAGTCCATGGGTCTTGGAGGTTGAGCAAGAGCTCCCATAAAGATGCTAGATTGAAAATTCTAGATCAACTATTCAAATGATCTTTTATATTATTCCTAATAAAGAAATGTTATATGTGAAATTATGTGAGATCAACTATTCAAATTCAAGATCGAGTGCCAAATTGATTGTAGAGGAGCACATCCAACTGAACCTCCCTAGAGCTAGATTGATCTCTTCCTTCAGCAAAGGAGAGTTGGGTGAAAAATGCTCACCTTCAAGAAACCCACCCAACCACCTACAAGTAGCAAACAAAAGAGTAAGGATTGACTACTTTTAAAAACTCACATTAACTATTGATAATGCTAAAATAAAAGGGGAAACCACTAAAGCTTTGCCTAGGCCACAAAATCAATTCGAGTAATGCAATAGATCAGCCTAAGGAAACAAATATGTGTGTGGAGTATTTACTAGTCATATGATGTGATTAGTGGTATTGTATTGTTCTTCTTATACTTTCATTTATAGATTCTATTCCCATTTATGCTTAGTTGTTGTATGGTTTCTTCTTTCTCATTGTTTATTATATGAATGTTGCACATTGTATTTTCTTGTTTACAAATTATGTTGTACATTCTCACATGGTATGAGTCATTTAGATCTTTAGATTCATATATATTCTTTGTTGTGTTTTCGTTTACTATAAGTTTGAATTGCTACTCTTTTCTATCTCAAAGTTATTACACCTTGTGTTTTGCTCTCCCACTCCTTCATTTATATTAAACTATTTGGCTTGATTTGTGGGCATGAAAACTTATTTTCTACCTCAAATTTGGTATCTTAGCTGATGTTCTAGGTTGCTACCGCTTGTATGGGATATTTGGGCTTTGACCTCTTAGGTAGAGTCATCAATACCCTTTACTTAATTTTCTCTGATAGCACAAGGTTTGATGATCATTCACAAGTCAATAGATACTACAAACAATCCTTTTAGAACTTGGTATCATTAGATTTTTTAGTTGAGACTCATTTTGACCTCTGTTTGCACTATTACCAATACTATATAGGCTATTTTGTCCTTTTGTGTACATTTTTTTAATAGTAATCAATTATTAGGCAAGAATCCTTACATACTCCTTTGTATTATGATACATAGCACCAGTTGGATTGGTAACATATTTTTCTCCATACAAGAAACTTCTACATCAAATTTAGTTAATGACCGTGGAAAGAAAAAATAATGTATTTTGTATGTTAGTGGTTGAGAACAAGTTGGATGGAATAAACTAGTCACATGGAGTTATATATGATGCATCATGTATTGGTTGCAAACAAGCTTTGAACATTATGCATGGAATTGAAAGACATCCTCGTGGTGTTTCAAAAGCTACAAGTACAACAAAAACAATAGAAACAATCGTTGTTGAGGATGTTGCAGGTTCCAAGTCTACTCCAATTAATGCTAGAGCACTAGCACCATCTACTCCTAAGAAGATCTATTAGCATGGAAGAGATGCGGAGGCTCACTCTTTGATTATATTGCTATAATATGTACCATAATCCCACATATTCACTCATGTAAGATAGCAAAGAATGCTTGGGGATACACTTGTATGATTGTATTAAAAGGAAGAAATAAGGCTTATTTTACCTACTTGTGTAAGTAACCAGAGAGTGAACATATGGATGAAGGTGACTCCATGCATACTTTTTTGAAAAAAAATAAAATATCTTAAACAATAATTGATCATTTTAGATGAGATTTTGCCAAACAATTCACTTGTACAAAAAATGGTCTCAATGGTCTTTTTGATTATTATCAAAGTTTTATAGCTACTCTTTGTTTGATAATGATAAGAAATCCAAATGCTTTGTTATTTGGTATTACTTTCAATTTTGCTACAAGAAGAACAATATCTCAAAAATATGTCCATTATGCACACTACAAATCAAGCTTTTGTGGCTAGTTAGAAAAGAAAATGAAAAGCTAAAAAGAAAAGGAAAAACAACCTTTTTGTAACATACCCGCGGGGCACAGAAATGCCCCCCCTTTTTTTTAATAATAATGGAAATTTTTTTCTTCTCCCCCCCTGTGGTCGCCGATAGGTGACGAGGGGGGGGAAGAGGATGACGGGGAAAGAAGAGTAAGTGAACGAGGATCATGACGGAAAGAAACGAGAAGATGACAATTGATGTTGCGCAAAGGGAAGATGATGGGGAGAAGCAGTCGAAGATTATGAGAAGGATGATGTTAATAATGAAGAGGACAATGTCGATGAAGCTGATGGGGGGAGGAGCACACCTGTCCTATCCCCCCCCCCCCCCCCCCCACGATAATAACACCACCCTCTTCCCTATAAATCCCCCCCATTGTAAAGAGACACACGCGACATTACCTCTTGCCCCCCTCCTTTTGCTGCACAGAGAGAGAGAGAGAGAGAGAGAGAGAGAGAGAGAGAGAGAGAGAGAGAGAGAGAGAGAGAGAGAGAGAGAGAGAGAGAGAGGGAGGGAGGGAGGGAGGGAGGGAGGGAGAGAGTGAGAGGGAGAGAGAGAAGAGAGAGAAAGGGAGAGAGGCAAAGAAGAAGAAGAAGAAGAAGAAGAGAGAGAGAGAGAGAGAGAGAGAGAGAGAGAGAGAGAGAGAGAGAAGAGAGGTAAGAAGAGAGAAGAAGAAGAAGAAGAGAGAGAGAGAGAGGGAGAGAGAGGGATGTCAAGATTGTGGGAGAGAAGGAAGGAGTCTCGCTTGAAGCTTTCTTGCTTGCACAATGGGGGAAGACACACAAGGGTGGAGGCTGAAAAACAGTTTTTCTCTTCTTAGTTGTGTAAGCCAAAAAGAACTCACTTACAAAGAAATAGAAGAACCCTAAATATGGGTCTCAAAAACAAACTCAACTAACTAAGGTGGCATACTAACTGAGCCACGAACTAGAGTAGATAAGGATAGCTATCATGTAGCTATTATTCATGGGCGGTGTACCAACCGCGTCTGCAACTGACAAGTCGGTGACATAAATACACAACGGTCACCCTGGCGTATCACGAGTGGAGCTCGATATCTCAACACTCCCCCTCGAGCTCAATCCCAATTCCTGCACACCAAGCAGGTCTCTGAACTTGCGCAGCTTCTCTGCGCCCAATGCCTTCGTGAATATGTCAGCTACCTGATCCTTTGTGCTGACATAAACTAGATCAATAAGACCTAGTAAAACCCTCTCTCGCACATAGTGATAATGCACCTCAATGTGCTTTGTTCTAGCATGATAGACTGGGTTATTTGCCAAGTGTATACTACTCATGTTGTCACAATAAATGACAACTGGCCCATCTGTAGACTGATGCATATCATAAAGTAGCTTATGCAACCAAGCTACCTCACATGCAGCCATTGCTGCACCCCTGTACTCAGCCTTTGTGCTCGACAAGGCAACTGTAGGCTGTTTCTTGCTACTCCAAGTGACTGCAGCACTCCCAAAAGAGAACACATATCCACTGGTAGATCGTCTATCAGAAATACTACCAGCCCAATCAGCATCAGTGTATCCATGCAACTGTATCTGAACCCCAGTCTCATAAAATAGTCCATACTGCAATGTGGACTTCACATACCTGAGTATGCGTCTAGCCGCATCCAAATGTGGTTTCCTTGGAGCCTGCATAAACTGACTTACCAATCCAACAGCATAGCTCAAATCTGGCCTGGTAATAGTCATATAAATCAAGCTTCCTACTATGCGTCTGTACATAGTAGGGTCTTCCAGAGACTCACCTGCATCTGTGCTCAGCTTCACATTCTGCTCCAAAGGAACTGAAATAGGCTTACAGCCTGTCATCCCATATTTGGACAGCATGTCCAATCCATACTGCCTCTGCAAGAGCTGTATCCCACTTGGTGATCTAATCACCTCAATGCCCAAGAAATAGCGCAGCTCTCCCAAATCCTTCATCTCAAACTTCTGCTTCAATAGCATTTTCACATGAAGGATATCTTCATCACTGTCACCTGTCATAATCAAATCATCAACATAAATGACAAGTAGCAGAATACCTTTCTCTATTTTCCTCACATAAAGTGAGAAATCTGCCTTGGAAATCTGAAAGCCAATAGTGACAAGATACTGTCCTATCTTGTCAGACCATGCTCTAGGTGCTTGCTTTAAGCCATACAAGGCTTTCTTCAACCTGCAAACCAACTCAGGATGAACAGCATGCACATAACCTCGCGGCTGCTCCATATATACCTCTTCTTGCAAATCACCATGCAAGAAGGCATTCTTTACATCCATCTGATGTAAAGACCATCCCTTTGATGTAGCCATAGCAATGACCGCTCTTACGGTTGCCATCCTTGCAACCGGACTGAATGTTTCTTCATAGTCAATACCATATGTCTGTGCATACCCCTTGACTACTAATCTTGCCTTGTATCTGTTCACAGAACCATCTGCATTGTGCTTCACCTTATAAACCCACTTACAGCCAATTGCATTTTTACCTTTAGGCAAAGGTACCAATTCCCATGTAGCATTAGCTTCCAAGGCATCCATTTCTTCATCCATGGCTTTCTCCCATTTTTCTTTTCCCATGGCTTCCTCAAAAGAAGTGGGTTCTGGTTCCTGTATTACTTTAACCATATATGCATAGTGAATGGCTGTAAATCCATCATATTTCAGCCTATCCACAGGATACCTAGCTCTCGTAGACCTGCGCAAAGTAGGTTCACTCCCAGGTGCTCTCAAAACATCCCTGGTCTTCCTTACTCCAGGTGTAACAATAGAAGGAATACCCAACTCATCATCAATGCTCTGTTCTGAGCCACTGGATTCACCATCCACATAAGAGTGACCTGCATTCATATGAAACATGGGCTGATCAACCTTCTCTTTTCCTTTTCGTGATACCTGCATACCACTATCTGCATTACTTTGAGAAGATTCTCCTGATCTCAATCTGCCTGTCCATGGCGAAGAATGTGAACTACTACTAGAGGATGCTCCAGGTCCACTAATATTTTGTGACTGCTGCTGTGAATTTTGTGCAGCATTACCATTTTGTGCATCTACATCATCAATCACATTTACTGGTTTATACCAGCTACTCATCTCATCAAAAACAACATCTCTGCTCACTGTAAACTTACGAGTAGAAGGGTTATAGCATCTATACCCTTTTTGCTGCAGAGAGTAACCAATAAAGATGCACTTCTCAGCTTTTGGATCCAACTTGGATCTCAGCTCATCTGGCACATGTACATAGGCAATGCAACCAAAAATTTTCAAATGAGAAATATCTGGTTTCCTACCAGTATACCTCTCCTCTGGAGTCATTCCATGTATTGCTGCAGTAGGAGTCCTGTTCATTATGTAGACTGCTGTAGCAACTGCTTCAGCCCAATAAAAATCTGGCAAGTCTTTTTCATTTAGCATGGCACGAGATACCTCTCCAATATGCCTGTTTTTTCTTTCTGCAATTCCATTTTGTTGTGGGGTATGACTACATGAATATTGCTGCTTTATGCCATGCTCCTGCAGGAACCTTGCAAACTCATTTGAGAGGTACTCTCCCCCTCCATCTGACCTTAGGCATTTTATCTGCAAGCCTGTTTCTTTTTCAACCATCGCTTTAAGAGTTTTGAAATGCCCAAAAACTTCACTTTTCTTTTTCATAAAATACACCCAAACTTTTCTGCTATAGTCATCAATAAAACTGACAAAATAATGACAGCCTCCAAGAGATGCAGCTTTAGTTGTCCACACATCAGAGTGGATTAATTCCAATGGCTTCTCACTCTCTTGAACATGTCTAGGAAATGGTCTCCTTGCCTGTTTTCCAAACTGACAGGCTTCACATACCTTATGCATTTCTGCAACCTTGAATTTCGGCAAACCTGCAACAATATTTTGGGCCTGCATTGATTTAAGTCGTTGTACATTAACATGACCAATGCGTTTATGCCAGATATCAATATTTGCAACTACACCGGTCCCATGTGCAAACATTGCTGCACTCAATTCAGACATGTCTGCATCCAATGTAAACATTCTGCCCTTCTTCTTTCCTTTTGCTATCAAGCGACCTTTATTTTTCATATCCTCAACAAAGCATCCATGAGGATTAAATATGACCTGCAAGCCCTGTTCAACCATTTGACCAACAGAAACCAGATTCTTGGTGATATTCGGGACATGAAATACATCGGACAGGTATTTTTTTTTCCCATCCTGCATAGACAAGGGAATTTTTCCAATCTGCACAATAGGATGTGCAGTATCATCACCAGTCTCCACAAATCCTAGTTTTTCCATTTTCCTTGCATCCTCCATCCATTCTGCATGACCTGTCATGTGGTTTGATGCACCTGAGTCAACATACCATACATCATTGCTTTCTTCTGCACTTGTCATAGAATTGTTCATGTGCTGCACCATAAACAAGTGCTCATTTCTGTCATCACCCTGTCTACTAGAAGATGCATAATTCCCTTGTTGCAGTTTTCCATTCATGATGTCATTCTGCTTTTTATAGCAGTCTTTAGCCATATGACCCATTTTACCACAGTAGTAGCATTCAACATTACTGTTTGCATTTTGGCCTCTTTGCCATCCACCACGACCTCTTTGGCTCCCCCTGCCTCTAGAGTTACCACGTCCTCCTCCATAGGACTGGTTTTCTTGAGTCTGCTGCATATTCTAATTTCTGCCACGGCCTCCAAATCGGCCTCCTCTACCTCTGCCTCTACCTCTTCCAGCATTTGAGTAGAAGACAGCTTCTTTTGAAGTTCCTCCTGAAGAAGATGCACCACCATTTCTCTGTTCCTCAGAAATTAGAAGAGCAATCAACTCCTCAAAATCAGGAAATCTTTCACGAACTGAAATGGATGTCCGAAACTGTGCATAATCCTTTCCTAGACCATTCAAGGTCACAGAAACTAAATCATCATCTTCCACTGGCGACCCAATGGAAGCAAGTGCATCTGCAATCTTCTTCACCTTCATGTGGTAGTCGTTGATGCTCATATTTTCTCTTTGCACATTGTGCAACTCTTGCTTGAGCTGCATTTTCCTGGCTTGCGTATTTGTGCTATACATTTTTGACAAAGTATCCCATGCCTCCTTTGGCGTACTTGCATCCTGAATATGCACAATCATAGAGTCTGAAATGCTGATAGACAGCCAGTACATAACTTTCCTGGCTCTCTCATGCCATGTTTTAAATGCCTGCATTTGTTGTTGATTGGGAACATCAGGAAGAACTGGTTCTTCTTCATTTCCTGCAACAAATTCCCAATATCCTTTTCCCATAAGGAAATTCGTCATTCTAAACTTCCATGCCTGGAAGTTGTTCTTGTCAAGCTTTTCAGTGACAATCTGTGAAAGAGAATCAGACGCCATTACAGAATACTGCAAGAAATTCTGTCACTGCAAAAAACACAGCTTCACCCTCACAAGGGTAAATCTGCAAAACTGGCGAAAGTGGTATTTGACCACACAGTCACTTCCTAGTGACGATTTTGCATAAACAGGAACCAAGGATGATTTTGAAACTCCCAATGTCTCTGCGCACAAGCATACGATGCAATTTCTACAGTAACTTTTCACCGACCTGTAGAACAGTGGCTGCACAGCATAAAACTGAGCCTTTTCCTGAGTGCGTGCAGAAAACTTCCGTCTGCAAAACAGGCCCCGAAATGGCCTCAAATCAAAAAAACAAGGTCGCCAGGGGCTAAAGCCCTTCCCCGCAGCATATACTGCCCTCTTGCTTCACCGCGAAGGGCGTCTCAACCTGAGACAATGCACTCCTGCAATTTCCGGCTGTGCTACCTGCAGAGATCTGCTCCCAGAACAGAAAATGAAAGCAACACTGCTCCTCTTACCAGACCACCGCGAGCTTGGCTTGCTTTCTTGAGCTCCTTACCACGAACAAGGCTCTGATACCATGTCAAGATTGTGGGAGAGAAGGAAGGAGTCTCGCTTGAAGCTTTCTTGCTTGCACAATGGGGGAAGACACACAAGGGTGGAGGCTGAAAAACAGTTTTTCTCTTCTTAGTTGTGTAAGCCAAAAAGAACTCACTTACAAAGAAATAGAAGAACCCTAAATATGGGTCTCAAAAACAAACTCAACTAACTAAGGTGGCATACTAACTGAGCCACGAACTAGAGTAGATAAGGATAGCTATCATGTAGCTATTATTCATGGGCGGTGTACCAACCGCGTCTGCAACTGACAAGTCGGTGACATAAATACACAACGGTCACCCTGGCGTATCACGAGTGGAGCTCGATATCTCAACAAGGGAGTGACAGAGAGAAAGAGAGAGAACCCCCCCAAGAAGGTTCTCCTCCCTTTCCCCTCCTAAGAGGATGGCCACACACACCTTTTTTCCCTTTGCCCGTGAATAACCATACCTTTTCCCGCGAGAATTATCCTCCATCTGCAAGTCTAATTCTCTCCCCAATTGGCCCCACCAGTACATTAGATACCACACATGAATAGGACATAGGAAGGGATAGGCTTTATCTCATACATTCAAAAGATAAAGTTGCAAAGTACGGGTATCAAGAGAAGTTAATTGTATCTAGATGTTATGCGACAAACTTGCACATAGCATAATAGCATTCCAAGGTATTGTCGACTCTCCTTTTCATGAAAATAATAGATGGGTATTTCATCACACTGGAAGTATGTTGTAGCTTGCACGCTTGATGGATTGCATGATAAGTAATCTAGCCTAAGGGAACTTCAATCTCAAATCTGTTATATCATTGGAATCTTGATGATGTGCATAGTTAACAAAAACAACGACCATAAGGACTAAGACTAAGAATGCCTTGGGATCCATCTGATAACCACTACGGTTATCAATAAAATTTGGAGATTGGGCTAGATCCGAGCACAACTCCGACCCCAAAGGCAAGTAGAGAGCTCAAGGGATTGAGAATACCAAGTCAAAGTAAAGACCACTACTCTTTGGAAAGAAGGTTGAGTTATTGAACAATGTAAATGACCTATAGAGCTTATGTTGTGTACAATGTTAAAACTCCTAACATATGCCGTATTCGAAGTGTTAAGTAAAATTTTTCATAGAATTGCTTAGATCCCAAGGGGGAGAGCAAGAATGCAGTGGAAGAGTTATTGCAACTATCCTTGCAATATTTGGAAAAGACTACCATTGTTATGTTGGTTGATCAAACAACGTCCTAAATGCTTTTACATTCAATTTTTTGTTGCATTGTGGTTTGGATGATTATTCCAAGTGCTTGTAATTGTTGGAAAATTCATGGCATGGGTTTGTGATGACAAGTTGCTATGGGAATAAATGAATGTTCTCTTGGAAGATGATATTAGGCTAATTGCCTTAATTGTGCTTGATTCTTAATTGGATTAATTAAGGAAGGATATTTTGCGTGGGTTGATCATCTCCAAGGTCACACTACATTTCAACCCCAGGAGGGCACTGCTCGATTCACGGGTCGAAGGTCGAGTGGTGAGAAGGCCAACCACGGAAGTTGTGTCTCACTCCTAGGTCGCTTGGGGTCAATGGAGCTCTAGACATCCCTTGCCTAGTCCGAAACGGAGTTGTAGACTGCCGTGAGCCCAACGTCTAGGGCATTGGAAGATCCTATTCTAGATACTGGATGGAAATTATGGTGCCATGTGATTTGGATTGGGTACTTCTGTTGGACATAAGAGATACACAATTTCTCTTGTATAGGCAGGAGACAAAGATTAACCTGAAGATAATTTAAGGAACTTGTTTGTCAAAACAATTGCTTGCTCTGTTTTTGTGTTTGTGCCATAAATTACGCGAACGAAAAATGTTCTCTAAAAAGTCATAATTAAGGAAGCTGATTTTGAATGTCACCCATAAATGTGATAGGACCTAATTAGAAAACTAAAGCTATCAAGGGAAGCGGGTGGGTGGAACCCCCAATGGGTCTATCCTACGGTAGGGTGGTTCCAGAGAATTGGGAAGCTTCTCACAAGTTTTTTCAACCCATAGGAATTGTGGGTTAGAACCCTGATTCATGCTGTTTTAGGGGACCGGAATGGGACTATGCCCTATGGGTAGAGAGGTTGAGTGGTGCATCCCTCTCATTTCCCATTCTCTTTGGACCAAGTGCAGCATGGATCTGCCTTGGCTTGGATATCTCTGCGTAAAGTAGGATGTCCAAGACCTGACGCTAGAATGCTGTCAGGAGACCCTGACCACTTGAAACCCAGATTTTAGGTCGATCCTAGTGGGTTCGGCCACAAACGTTCCATTGCGAGGCAGACTCGGAAACCCTAGGCAACAAACCCCATGGCATTCCATGGGATTGTCGCGCAACATCGCTTAGATTTGTCTCTCGATGGATTGCTAAAAACATGCTTGGGCAGCCGATAAGTGGACACGTTACACTTTTCTATTAGAAAATGATGTAGTTGAGATGAAGAATAAATCTCTCATGGAGATGGCATGATACATGATTAAGATTCATGTTTTACCATGTAGTTTTTGGCTTGAGATAGCTTTATGTTCAATTTATGCACTTAACAAGTGTCCCACTAAGACTTGAGATAGTTTTATGTGCAACTTGTATACTTTATAGGCTTGACATAGGTTTTTGGATTAATATTTATATGTAGCCTATGTACTTAATAGGTGTCCCATTAAGGCTTTATAGTCTATCACTCCATTTGAGGCTTGATATGGAATAAAGCTATCTATAGCTCACTTGTATGTCTTTAATTTCTTGGTTTATGCTTTGGTACTAATGCAATAGCATAGGAAATTAGATGATAAGATTGTGAAATGCATGTTTTTGTTAGGGAGGTATAGTTTAAAATCAAAGGTTATAAGTTAACCATCCACAACACAAGTGCATCTTGGTCCATTTTGTCTCTGTGAAAGATGTTATTCGACCCTTACTTTCATATAAAAGAGATAGATATACACTCCTAGGATATCTATGATACTTTTTTACGTCTTTTTAGTAAAGTCACATGTAGTGCCCAATGAGACAAATTTTCATCCTATATAGGTTTCTCATGATACCACATATCAACATAATTATGATGTAATTGTAAATGATGCACTTCTTGATGAGAGAGTAGAGATTGAGTAGTCTAAGACCATGGAAAAATGGCTAGTGCAAAAATTATGTGAAAATAAGTTTGATGGACCAATTGATTGTTGATTCACTCATTCATGCTTTCACAATATCTCTCATGCATCAAACTTCATATATTTGATATTGGTTCTTATGTGCTTTTCCTCTTGCCAATTAGGCCATTGATACCAAGTGAGTTTACAAATTAAAGTGCAAGCTAGATGGTAATGTTGATTGCTACAAAGATAGACTTGTGGTAAAGGGTTATACTCAGCAAAAGGAATTGACTTTGATGAGACCTTTGCTCTCACTTGTTGTATGCAAACCGTTCGTAGCATTTTCATATTAGTAGCTCATAATGGTTAGAATCTATGTCAATTGGACATAGAAAATGCATTTTTGATTTACATGAGAAAGTGTATATTTTTAGCTTCATGGTTTTATGCAAAAAGGGCAAGAAAACAAAGTGTGTAGATTAAAGAAGATATTGTATGGTCTGAAGCAAGTACCTCAAGTTTGGTATGAGAAGATACATGCATACTTGAGTGCACCTTGTTTTTAAAATAGTCTAGCTAAGAACACCTCATACATTAGACATGAGGGTGGCATACATCTACTAATTGTGGTTTATATTGATAACATGTTGCTTGTTAATCCTAATGAGACACATATTGTTGATTTTAAGATTGTGTTGAATTCAACTCTTGGCATGTAAAATTTGGGTCTATTGCATCATTATTTGGAAATTAAGTTCAAGAGTGTGATGGAGGTATTGCTTTGTGCTAAACAAAGTATGTTGAGACACTATTGCAAAGATTCAGCCTTGAGGACTACAAGCCCATTGATTCATGATGCCAAAGACTTCTTTGATAGATTTCTCTATTAGCAAGCTATTGGATGCTTGATTTATGTATGCATTAGGAGGTTTGACTTTCACTTTGCAGTCTCATAGATGACATTCAATTTGCAATCTCACAAATGAGCATGTTTATGCATAGCCTAGGCACTAAGAATTAGCAAGTAGTAAAGTAGATCCCTTTACTACTTGAGTGATACTCGGCACCTTGGCTATTTTATCCCAATGGAGGTTCTTTATTTCTAGATTTACATGCTTTTTTAAATTCTAACTATGTTGACTATTATTATGTATCCATAAGTGGTTTTTGACTCATGCTTATTAGCTCATGCATATCATGGTTGAGTAAGAAGTAGCCCGTTATGGCTATTGATAGTCATTTTCCACCACCATCTTCATTGACGATGAAAAGATGCAATAGTAGCTGCATAGAATCTAGTGTTCCATGAACATACTAAGCACATTGAGGTACATAATCATTATTTCAAGGAGAGAATCATTAACTTAGCCTATGTGCCAATACAAGACAACCTTGCAAATCTTTTCATGAAGGCTTTTCCTTGTGAGAAGTTTGAAGTTTTTCATAAATCTTTGGACTTACTCTACTTTGTGGCTTGATCTATCCACCAAGCATGGTGTTAGGGGTAAAGATGCCTATGCCTACAGTGCCCTATATTTACTTCACACATCGTGATCGCACACTTATAGTATACACTACAAGTGGAGGATACCCATTACTACCACTTTATTATTTATCCTTTCACTAACTATTGAATAACAGAAGGTTGATCAATACATTGTGACTATTGGATTTTTCACATATTCTCTCTCTCTCTCTCTCTCTCTCTCTCTCTCTCTCTCTCTCTCTCTCTCTCTCTCTCTCTCTCTCTCTCTCTCTCTCTCTCTCTCTCTCTCTCTCTCTCTCTCTCTCTCTCTCTCCATCTGCCATATCACTTGCTTTGCTCTTGCTTTTGTTTATGTGCTTCCACTTGGGCTCTACCTTTTAATTGGTATTAGAGCCAATCATTTGAGAATTTTCCTTATCCTTTGCTTTAGCTTGGATTCATTGCTTTACCTCAAGGTTTCACTTAGCAATCATTGTTTCTTTCTCTTCAGGTATGCATTGAGTCTTATCTTCTCTTGGTTTGTTATAGCTTGCTCTTAGCTTGCCAAGGAGCTTCCTAGGGCTTAGCTGAGCCTTGTTGAGTGCTTGTTGATCTGAGAGGTAACCATTCTATCCATTTTGAGTGGATGCAAAGTATGTTGTAGAAATTGTGGTGATAGTTATCAAAACTTGAAAATACTATCGTATTTTGGCCATAACATTTGCATATGATATCAAATTTAGGGTTCTATAGCTAGAAACAAAGAGCATAATAAGAACGACAAATTTGAGTACTCATACAATTGATTCTATGTAGCTTTTTGTTCTTTATTTTGCACAAAATAGAATAATTCTAGTTTGTATAGCAAATATAAATTACATAATGTATTTTGATGCATGCAAGGATGCTATTTTGGTGCTCGAATGGTATGGTTATGCTTTTGGGATGCTACTTGGATTGTTTAGGGCTTGATAACTCAGTTTTGTTGATGTTTATTGTTATCATAATAGTTTGGATAGTAAGCATACAATAGTACACTTAATTGTTTGAATGTCTATTGTACATGCATGGTATTTCGGGTATGCTACATATGTGTGGTGATGTCTAGTATTGATATATGAACTCAGATATGGTTATGATATGCATTGGCACCTAGATTTGAGCTATGTTTGATGTACTTGGCTTTGATCAATTTCTTTGAGCTTTTATGCTTACTCACTTTCATCGATATTGAAGCTTCATTTGACACTTATACTCCCAAATATATTTGTGATGTGTTTGGGATTTTGGGATGCTTTGATGTATATGTCATGAGATTTTCTTGCTCATGTTGCATTTCAAATTCACTTATAGTGGGAGATGCTTTTATTTACTTAGCATATCTTGATTATTTGAGGCAGTGGAACTCTTGGTTCATGTATATGCTTTCTTGTATGCTATTGGATACACTTACCTCTACTTGTAAACTGATTTGATTATGTATGCTTTGGACACCAATACTTACCTTTGTTAGTAGCTTATTAGGGTATTATATGCTTATGGGATGTGTGTCTTACTAGAAATTTGAGTTCATGTGATAGTCTTTGGTATTGGTGGTCTATTCTTGGTCACTACAAGTTGTATTCTTTGTATCTGGATGCTACTCAAATATCCTTGGTACTAGGATACTTTTCATATTTCCATGTGTGCTAGTATACATAAGGATGGTTTGAAACTCTAGGGTTTTGATGATGTCTTACTCATAGAGGAGATGAATAGAAAGAATGTGGATGCAGCTTGTGTTTGGAATAGACATGATAATAAGAGCGGTAATGATCACCATGGTAGAGACTCACAGAGATCTCAATATCATGAGTAGTCTCACATTAAGTCTCATGGTTGTAAGGCCTCTCTTACATGTTATTGTTGTGGAAAGCAAGGTTATATTAGTCCACAATGCCATAAGATGTACACTAATAAGCATAAGAGAAGAAAGGAAAGGGCAAGAAAAGTCTATTCATAGCAAGTCTAGCATGAAAATTGAGGAAATAAATGCCTTGGAGCTTGGTTCTGATGATGATTACATCTTGGTAGCTTCTTCTCTTCATGTACTGAGTTGGCTGATGTCTCATTCATTTTTTCTTAGTGTTGGCTGCTTGACTTGGGGTTCCTTTTTATGTTACCTTGCATAAGGATTGGTTTCATTCCTATCACATCATGATAGGTTCTATGAGAATAGGAAATGACTTGGCATTGGTAATGTTAGAATACACTTTGCTTCAGGTAATACTTTTGTTTTAAATTATATAAACCATATTTCAACTTTGACCAAAAGCCTACTCTCTATTGGAAAGTTAGATGATGTAGGTATCATATATCTTTTGGTGATTCTACATGGAAGATTACATGTGGGAATATTGTCTTTGCTCAAGGTGTCAATGGTAGCCTCTATCTCTTGCTTGTATCTATGCCTATTAACCATGTTTTGTTGTGGTTGGTATACCACATGCATCTTTATAATATCATCGCCTTGGACACATATCTTTAAAAGGAATAAAAATGCTTTCTCATTTGTAGTATCTTTCACCCCTTGATTATAAATGCTTTGATTCATGTGACCATTATCTTTATGGCACATAAACATACAATTATCTAAGAAGCCTTACATTATGGACATAGGTGAGCCTGTAGCTCTTGTTCATTCTAATGTATATGGTCCCATACCCTATCAATCACTAGGTGTCGAAGTACTTTGTGACTTTCATTGATGATCATTTGCATAAAGTTTAGGCATATCCTATAAAGTAAAAATCAAATATATTTACTATGTTTTAGTGTTGGCTTGCTCTTGTTGAGAACTAGTCTAGATATAGGTTGAAATACTTAAGGCCAAATAATGGGGTTGAATATATCTCTAAAGTATTTTAGCAGTTTTGCTGAGTTGGGTATTTTGTATCAATCATACCCCATCCTAGAATGGTGTTGTAGAGCACATGAACAAGATGATTTAGGAGAGAGTCCATTGTATACTTAGCTAGTCAAGCTTAGAGTAGCATTTTTGTGTTGAAGTAGTTGCTATTGGCATATACTTGATAAATAGATCTCCATGTACTACTATTGATTGTCAAGTTGCTGAGGAGGTATGGTCTAGAAAATTTTCATCATATGCTCATTTGTGTGTCTTTGGATGTGAAACTTTTTGCCATGTTTTCAAGGAAAAATACAATAAGCTTGATCCTTAAACAGTGAAACGCATCTTTCTTGGTTATGGGAATGTAGGTGAGATGGGCTATCACATGTGGGATCCACAAGCTAGGAAGGTCATCCATAGCCATGATATTGTTTTTCATGAGGAAAAGATGCATGAGCAACCTCAACATGTATTTGAGGTACACAAAGTGATATTTTAGGAGGAGCCTCTTGTTACTGTATAGCCAGCTAGATAAGCTAGAGTTGATGTTCTAGTGGCCCATGATCATGATGTTGGACAACATGTATAGGCCCCACCGCATGGTCTACTAGAGATAGATATTAGTGTGATTGGCTTACACCCTCCATGGACTATATTATGGTGACAGATGTTGGTGAGTCCCTTAACTATGCTGAAGCCATGCATAAAGGTAATAGTCACTTTTGGGAGAGGGCCATGCAATTAGAGTATGACTTATTGTAGAAAAATCATATGTGGAATTTGGTTCCTTTGCTTAGTGGAAAGCATGCTTTGCCATGAAAATGGGTATACAAATTGAAGAGTATCCATGGATACCCCAATCTAGTATATAAGGCCAGATTGGTTGCAAAGGATTTTAAGTAGAAGCATGGTGTTGATTTTGATGAGGTCGTCTCTCCTATGGTCAAATTAACTACCCTATGCTTGGTACTAGCTTTGGTTGCTCAATCAGATTTGGACCTCTTTCAGATGGATGTAAAGATGTCTTTCTTACATGGGGACCTACATGATGAGATTTATATGCACTAGCCTAAGGTCTTTGAGAAAAAAGGCAAGGAGCATCTAGTGTGCAAGTTGAGAAAAATACTTTATGGCTTTAAGCAAGCTTTAAGAAATGATACCATAAATTTGATGCTTTCATGCATTCACAAGGATACACACATAGTGATATGGATTAGTGTCTCTACATGAAGAAGACTCGTGATGGTAACCTTATTATCTTGGTACTTTATGTGGAGGATATATTGATTGTTGGGTGAGCTAGATGCCTTGAAAAGTCAACTCAAGAAGAACTTTGAGATGAAGGACATGAAACATGTCTCACATATTCTTAGTGTACACATCACATGCAATTGCTCTAAGGGGCTCCTTTACTTTTCACAAAAGGACTACATACACAAGGTCCTTGAGTGCTTCTATATGCAGGATGTTAAGTCTATTAGCTATCCCTTACGTTCTCATGTGAAGATCAATTATTAGGAATATTTTTCCTAGTCAGATGAGCAAAAGGCCAAGATGGCCAAGATCCCTTATGCCTCCGTAGTGGATAGTTTGATGTATGCCATGATTCAACATAGTATTTTCAATGAGAGTTGTGGCATGCTATATAGCTATACTTGGCCTGCAACATTTAGACAATGTGAAGAGTATCATGAGGTACTTGAAAGGCATTATAGATATAAGAATTTTCTATGGTGGTCAAGATACTACAGTCTTGGGTTATACTAACTTTGACTATGTAGAACATGTAGATAGTAGAAAGTCTACCTCTAGGTATGTCTTCACTTTTATTAGAGATGTTTTCTATTGGATGTCTAGGGTGCAAAAATGCATGGAGTGATCTACTATTAAGGCAAAGTATGTTGTAGCCACTGAGTGGTGCTATTCAATTGGCCAAGAATTTGGTCTTTTGTGTGAAGACAAAGCACATTGAGGTATGCTATCACCACTTCATTAGGGGGGTGGTAGAGGAGAAGTCTGTTGAGTTTGTTGAATGACAAGAATCTAGCAAATCAACTCATTAAAAGTCTTTAAGTGATATGTTTTTCCTTCCTTAGCTAGAGCCACATTTGCTTTTAAGTGGGGGATTATTGGTGATAAAGTTTTCTATGCCTATGCTGCCATATATTTACTTCACACACCATGACTACACACATGTACACTACAAGTCACGAGCACCCACATTGTTACTTTATTCTTTATCCTTTCAAAGACTATTGAATAAGGAAAGGTGGATCACACATCATGACTATTGGAGTTTCCACATATGATCTCTCTCTCTCTATATATATATATATATATAGTCGAATGAGCTGGATCTAGGACATGGCAGTTAGTTATGGTGGATGAAAGAAGAAGAGTAAACTCATGATGGAGAAGACAAAGACATTGTTTGTTACACAAGTGAATTAGGTTCCAAGATTGAGACTTGGACTCATAAACACAATCTTGTGTATGTGGACAATGACACTGACACTTTACTGATAATAAAAGAGTACTATCATTGCATTAAGAAAAGGAAGCAAGTACAATGCTTTATAGGAAAGTAGGAAACTGCAGTAGGCACCACTGTGCATATGGGATAGGTAAGCTTGCATGTCCTTGGCCCTGAAGCTCCATACAAAGAGCCTGTCAATGAGTGTGATTGCTGAATCTCAACACCCCTCCTCAATCACAACTAGAAAGGCACAAAGTGTGTAGAGGCTGTAATGAGAACCACTAAGTGTGGGCACCAAAACATGATGGACATCCAGAGGCTGTAACAGGGGCCTCAAAAGTGTACAGGGACTGTAATGCCAAGTTACATGAGGAGTTTACAAGGCTTATGACAAGAAGCATTAGGGCAAGGAAATACAAGGCTTTTAAAACGGTCTATCAGAGTAATGAGAGTAGAAGGACTGATGAGTCTTGTCCTTCCGATCCTAGTGGTCTTGATCTTCATCTTCATCTTCATCTTTTGGTCCATGGTCTTCTTCTTCTTTCACAACTGCAAGATAGGCCTTTTGGGACCTCTTCCTAGCATGACAAAACTTCTCAGTGTGTCCGGTCCTTTTGCAGAAGTCACAGAAGAGCGGTTCCTTTTTACCTTTGTATCTGTTGTTTACATATAGCATTTGCTCATCCTTTGAAGTGCTAGGCTCTTCTTTGCTTTTAAGTTTCTTTTCTTCCTCTAGCAGAGAGGCTTTAATATCAACAAGTTGAGGATCAGGAATATTGATTAGAGTGGTTGATACATTATCATAGGCAGGAGGCAGACTTTTTAACAAGACACCAATACAAACATCTTCATCCATTTTTAGCTTTATCCTTGCAAGTTGAGTAAGCAAGCTTTCCATGTAGTTCAGATGGGATGCCATGGATGTATGAGGCTTCATATCAAGTCGGAAAAATTTAATCAAAAGACCATACTTAGACGACTTTGACTGTGCACCAAATAAGGTATCCAATTTGTCCCAAGTGTCATGGGACGTGTCACAGGCATCCACATGATGGATGTAGCTGTCATCCAATTCCAGCTTAATGATGGCTTGTGCCTTGTCTTCATTCTTCTGCCAAGTAATTGCAAGGTCCACATCCCGAGGTTTCTTCTCTTTGCCATTGGTAATGGCCCAAAGACCCTTCTTCATCAGAATGAGCTTGATGCGGGTTTGCCAGGTGTGAAACCCGACTCCCTTGAACCGAGCATTTGGAGAGTCTTTTTCCATGTTGGATAGTTGAAGCAATAGCAAATCAGTATCAAGATTCTCAGATGTTACAGGTGAAGGAGTAGATTACAATGTGTCAAGAGATACAAGTAATGGTAGTGTGAAAACACACTATGTAGTATCAAAAAAATACTATGGTTGAACTTGATGATGATTCTTGATGCTTTGATTTTGTTGATGCTTATCTTCTTGAATCTTTTACATAGTGGATCAGAGTGGCAGATGCTGGGTTAAGTGTCAGGAGAGAGAAAATGAAAGAAAAATGAGCTTGGGAGATTTTGGCTATGGTGGAATTAGGGTTCTGAGACAGGGGCTTGGTTTTTCAGCTGCTGTGAACTCGATACTTGATCATTTTCAAAAGTTTTTTAATGAAAATGAAGCTTACTTCAAGGGCTATCAAAGCCCCATGGAGATCGACCAGATCGCAGGCAGTACGGCGCACGCAGAGCAGGAAGATGTAGGCAGGCGCAATTTCGGACAGAGGTGACGATTTCTGCAATGCCGATGTCAGGGCGCAGTAGTGTTGGGCTTTAATGTGATGGAGAGTTGCGCCTAATGTTGGGGAACATCTTCCAAGAAGAAGTCATAAGCTGATTTGACCTGTAGAGGGAGATCTCAGCCCTCTATCAGAGGTATGTCCAGGCTAGCTATGGTGGCCACAAGACAAAAGCAAAGAAGAATGACAATGCTGGAGCTATAAGAGCCCAATGTCGGACTGTTATGCAACAGAGGGAAGCGTAGGGAGTTTAGGAACAATCCTCCAGAAGGAAGTGTGTGGAGATATTGCTTTGTTTGGGAGATCCAAGGCTCTGATACCATGTCGAATGAGCCGGATCTAGGACATGGCAGTTAGTTATGGTGGATGAAAGAAGAAGAGTAAACTCATGATGGAGAAGACAAAGACACTGTTTATTACACAAGTGAATTAGGTTCCAAGATTGAGACTTGGACTCATAAACACAATCTTGTGTATGTGGACAATGACACTGACATTTTACTGATAAGAAAAGAGTACTATCATTGCATTAAGAAAAGGAAGCAAGTACAATGCTTTATAGGAAAGTAGGAAACTGCAGTAGGCACCACTGTGCATATGGGATAGGTAAGCTTGCATGTCCTTGGCCCTGAAGCTCCATACAAAGAGGCTGTCAATGAGTGTGATTGCTGAATCTCAACACACACACACACACACACACACACACACACACACATATCCGCCATAGCTCTTTACGTGCCCTTGCTTTTACTTGTGTGCTTTCACTTGGGCTCTATCTTTCACTCGACACTGCCCTATATATGAGTGCCACATCTTGTTCTCCTCATTATACTTATGGGGATATTTGTTACCATATTTTGATAATGATACATATGAAACACTTAGGATTGTTGGAGTACTTTTTTTCCTTTTTAGGAGCTTTTTTCCCCTAGGTGTGCTCTACAAAGCTTCTTTTTCTCCAAGATGTGTGTGTATATTCTTGCAGCCCTAAATACAATAGATTTGAAAATGAACAAGGCTATAAAATTTCCTCAAAAGAGCATGCACTAGTGCAACCCCTTTTGAGGAAAATTTGGGGCCTTGTTCACCATCAAAATCTAGATTCCATGCTACAGATAATGGGTATCAGCCATCTCATCTCTTAATATGGTGATGACTTTCAAGAAAGAGATGAAATTGGAAAGAGAAATGCTAAGCATAATGGGTATATCTTGGATAGTATTGAGGATACTATTAGGGAAAATTTTAGAGTGGCTAAGAATGATATTGTTGAAACTAATGTAAGACATTTATGAGTAATGAAATGATGAAATGGATATTTGAGAATAATACCATGGAATGGGTGAAAAAAGAGAGATTATGGGGATGATCATGTTGGGGGGACTTGCTCAAGATACTGCGCCGAACACACACAGAATGCACAAGGAGAAGCTCACTCAAGAGACAAGAAGAGAGATGGAGGCCAAAACGTTTTCTTGTTGGTTTCTTCTTCTTCTTCCACACTCTTTACAATGTACACAAAGTATAGATAAGATACAACATAAAGGAAAGTGGCCTACTAAGTCAAACAATGCATAACCGACTACACTAGTCGACTGGCGCTATAACTATGCCAGCTGCAAATAGGTGTAACAACCTGAATATAATAAGTAATGAGTCAGTGACCATGTGAGAGTCATAATGACCACCGACGTGCTAAGTGTGGACGTGTGGACCCATCTAACCAAGTGGTCCATCATCAATGTCTGCATGTGTTGAGCTTGTCATCTCAACACATGACATTGATGTTAAGAAAGATGGAATAGACATTGACTATGATATAGATTATTACAGTGGTCATTATGCTATTGCTCATGGCTCAAGCACATAATTTTTGTTGAAGATGACATTCTTGAATTGTTGAAGGAAGTTGACCATCATGGAATGGTTTATATATGTAATACCCCTACGCTCTGTGTACCATAGGAACACCCCCCCCTTTAATAGATTTAATTGAAATTGTTTTATTACCCTTCCCCCCCGTCGTCTCCGAATAGATGGTGGGGGGGAAAGAAAGATGACGACGTTGACGAGGAAGAAGAAGAAGTGACCGATGACGAAGATCGCGATGATGATGAAGGAGAGGTCAATGGTGAATGTGTAGTCGATGAGGGAGGCCGCGAGCCTACCACTGCCAGTGTGCAGTAGCTCCGCCATGACAGGTAGTGGGTGGGGGAGACCACCACCACTCCACCTCTTCCCCATGCCCCCCCCCCAATAATACCCCACCCCTTCCACTATAAAACCCCCCCATCATAAGGAGAAAAAGGAGGCTAAGAGAGCACGCCGAGAGAGAGAGAGAGAGAGAGAGAGAGAGAGAGAGAGAGAAAGAGAGAGAGAGAGAGAGAGAGGGGACCTTCTAGAAGGTTCTTCCTCTCTTTCTCTCTTTAGATGGTGGTCACACACATTTTCTCTTTTCCTTGTCCTCGAGCTCATCCTGGAACCCACAAGCCAATTTTTCCCAATTTTCCCTCTTCTCGAGCAAGTGGTTGTTGAAGTCTTGTGCAAATCACATCTAAAAGAGAAGAAAATCGAGGATGGTCCCCAAGTGCAAAATGTCACGCGCAGATGGCAACCCCTCAACAAGCAATGAAACCTCTGGCGAGGGCATCACTACCAATCCAACTATGGAATATGGCATTGAAAAGGATAAATTTCATCTCAAGTATTCAAAGATGGAATTTGTGAAGTACATGCATCAAGGGAAGTCAATTGCATCAAGTTGCTATGTATTAAAGTCCATATACAGCATAAGCAGCATTTAAGATTCCAAGGTATTGTCAACCTCCCTTTTCTTGTAAATAATAGATATGTTTTTTTACCATACTGAAAATATGTTATAGCTTGCATGCTTGACAGATGGTGTGGTAAGCAACCTAGTCTAAAAGAGAATCATTTTCAAAACTCAAGGCTTTGCCCAAGCTCTTGCTAACAATACAAACTGATAGCTCATGTTTGATAGATTGCAATATTGATGTTATGCATAGCTAGTACAAACCACGATCATAAGGGTTAAAACTAAGATGCCTTGAGATCTTTTCGATAGGTACTATGTTTATCAATCCTAATCAGGGTTTGGGCTAGATACAAACAACAACTCCAGGCCTCAAAGGCAAGTGGAGAGCTCAAGGATTAGGAAACCCTATGACAAAGTAAAGACCACTACTTTTGTACTTGTTGGAAAGAAGGTTGGATTATCAATCAATGTAAGTGACCTATAGAACTTACTTCGTGTACAATGTTTGAACCCTTAACATATGCATTAGTCGAAGGAAGGGAGTGTTAAGTAAATTTTACATAGGATCGCTCTTTGATCCTAAGGGGGAGAGTAGATATGCGATGGAAATATTATGGCGACTATTCTTGTGATGTTTGGAAAAGACTAACATTGTTTTTTTTTTTGTTGATCAAACAACACATAGACCGTTTGAGTAGGACCTCGAGAATCCATCTCAAGTCACATAGACTGTTTGAGTAGGACCCAGAAAGGTAGAGAATTTACAGCCAGATTCCCCCCCTAGCATCCAAGCATCCTCCTACAATCAAACTAATCCATGGAGAGACCTCTCGTGACAGGTTCGGTCCACATTTCCATCACGATTATTCAGAACCCCCCCTTGGATAGGGTTGGCAGCTGGCTGGAGGAGGCTTGGGATGCCCTCCACAAACTTAACCTAATTCATTATACAAGATTCTTATGAGAGCTTTGATCTAACAATCCTTTCACAAAAAGTGCTCCTAAAATTCACAAGCATAAACAATAATGCGGGCTGGTGCTCAAAACACCTGCTAAGGTGGAGTTCTTTTTTGAATGCTTTTAGCATTCAATCATCGGATTTTTCTTGCCTTGGTGAGACTAGCCATGATGCATTTTCATCAAATCCTCGATGTTATCATCCATATCTCTCGTGTGACAGAGGTATTCTAGGTACAAGTCCTCTTCCTCTCCTAGATGAGTAATCTACACTTCATCTCTTGATTATCCTTGCAATAGGAATTGCAACTCGCATTTAGTTGGTGCTACCCTCCCCATTATTATCCTCACGAAACCCTACCCAATCCTTTAGGATTAGGGTTTTTGCGTAAGACAAATTAAGTCATCCTAGATCACTCTAGGATCTATTCAAGGTCCCTCCTATTCTCATTATCTCACTCCTTTGATTTCCTTCCAAAAATCATTATTAAGTACCTCATGTACGATAAGAATAACTCTACCGTAGTTTGGATGACCACCACCATCATGGGGTTTTATTTTTTCATGACAACAAACTTTAGTTTGCTATGAATAGTTGCATGTTTGTGGGCATTTATTCTATTTCCAATGAGTGTGGAAGGAGAAATCAGTGGTTTCATGGGTCAGTTAGATAGTGTTTCCATCGTCTTGACAGTTGGGTCCACAAATATCGCTCTAAGGTTTACCTATTGATCGGGAATCCTTGGGAATAACCTAAGTGAGTTGACATTCTTACTTGGACAATTTTAAATAGTCGAATTATCCGCCTCATTACCTCAAGTAGATCGGAGCTTGTATGTCTTTCAAGTATTCATTATTATAGATACATTTTTTTATGATTCAGTGAACGCAAGTATCCTAATTCATGCACATGGCAATCATGGGGTGTAACTGCAATTTTGTGAAAAAAAAGAAGAACACTTTTATCTCATTCAATTCCTTCCTCTCTGCAAGTGAAGCAAAAAATGAATACACTACCTATGCAAGCAAAGAAGAACTTAAATCTTTGCACATGCAATGAAGCAAGAATTTATTGATTTTCATGGATGCATTTATTTCTTGCAAAAAATGGTTGCAAATATTTCTTTATTAACTAAGATGCTCAGGATCTTGCCTTGCAATCATACAATGAAACTTTCCTAGATGCAAGTCTCCTTCATGATATCTTTGATGAAAAATGTCAATCCCTGACAATCCGTATCATTTTTCTATGCGCTCGACTGCAAACATCTATCGATTCCTTTTATCTCTCTTGTATGCCAATTCTAGTGCGTAAGATTTAATGCTCCAAGAATAGAAACCAATACAAAATCCCCTAATTTTTGTGTGCACCAATGCGAAGTCTATTATGCAAATTGTTACATTCTATAACATGCTTTTAGTACAATAAAATCCATAATTTTTGCTAAGGTGAATATAAGTACAACCTCCAACGTGATTTTTAATGAAAAATAATTGGTGGCTTATTATCATGAATTTTAGCACGAATAATTTTTTTCCTACTTAACATAATCTATTTGTGTTTATTGTTCCTTTGAGATGATTTCTACCAGAGTAAAATTAATTGAATGCACATGGTTACTAAGTGTTGTGGTTCCTTGACCCGTAGCTCCAACATTTGATGCGGGATTAGCAATCACTTGAACCATCTTTTGCTTTGGCGATATTATTTAGCTCAAGCCTTCCTCAACATATGCGTGCACAGACTATTATGGAAGCAACACTCCTTACGAGAGATAGGGCATGGGAACCCCTCTTAAGGGGAGGGGCTGGAAACTTCTCTCTCTCTCTCTCTCTCTCTCTCTCTCTCTCTCTCTCTCTCTCTCTCTCTCTCTCTCTGTTTCTTGTTAGGGGGTATCAATTCCTCTCGAGGGGGGTCTTTATAGGGAGGAGGAGGGGTGTTGCAGAAGCATGATGGAACCCCTCTCCTTACCCTCCACCTAGGCGGGTAAAAACGGCCATCGCCATGCCATCGTTGAGTTGGAAGGGATAGTGGGGGGAGGAGGGAGGTGGCACACGTGTGCCCCTCATCATCATCTTTTCCTTTGTCATTATCGTCGTCTTCTCCTACTTGAGCTTCCCCTCCCTTCCACCAGCTGGCGCGGCATGGACAAGGGGGGGAGTTTTAAAAATTGCAAAAATTATAATTATTTAGGGGGGTATTACATCATTCCCCCCTTAAGGGATCGAGATGTCCTCATCTCGAAAGGAATTGGGGGTATTGTTGGTTGAGAGTACTCTCATCAATACATGTGGCATCTTCTTCTCAATAGTCCTTCCACTGGATGAGGTACTCTCTGAGAGTTCTACTCCTCAATTATTTTTCTCAAATCTCTAGGATTCTATCTGGTCAGAGCTCCTTGGCTTGGTAGTACAACTTCTTGATCATTGAGTACATGGCTAGGATCGGATATATATTTCTTTAGCAGGCTAATATGAAATACATTGTGAACCTTTACATTCTCAAGGAGTTGGTGTTAACCCTCAAACGAACGAAGGTGGAAAATCCGAAAAAGCTAAAACAGAAGACAAAGACAAAGGCCAAGGCAAAGAGAAATGGAAGACAAAGACGCACAAGGAGAAAAGTCCTAAATAAGGGAGAAAGGCGTGCAAGGAAAAGCGCAAGTCAATACTTTAGTAAAAGAGCGCAAGCACATCATGGTTTAATTCAAGAGCCCCAGGCTCTCACCTGTGCAATTTGTAAATGTAGATGGGCGGTGGAAAGGAAGCTAGGAAAATAGAAGGACAATGGGAAAAAGGGCCTAGTAGGCCACGACTGGCCATGTAAAAAAGGGGAAAAGGGGATGACTGCCCAAAAGGGATTTAGGGTTTTGTATATAAAGTTAAAAAGTGAATGAGAAGCTCATTCTTGTGTGTGGCCAAAAGTGACTCTCCTCTTCTTCTTCTTCTTCTTCTTCTTGCTTGCTTGAGCTTGTGCTTGAGAGAGGAAGTGTGAGAGTGTGAGGGTGAGGGACCGGGGAGGAGAAGCTCTCCATCTTCTCCTCTTCTCTTCTCTTCTCTTCTCTTCTCTTCTCTTCTCTTCTCTTCTCTTCTCTTCTCTTCTCTTCTCTTCTCTTCTCTTCTCTTCTCTTCTCTTCTCTTGCTCGCATCAATGGAGCTTGGAGCGTGGGGCTTGAGGATGGAGCATGCTTGAAGCTTGCACTTGGATCGTGGAGCTACCGGAGTGCGCGGGAGAGGAGGTAGCTCGATCGGCATGGAGGTAAGCTCACTACACCCCTAGATATGGATGGTGCGTCAGCTATGTGAGAGGTAGCCATTAGTGCTCGGCTTGGAATGCTTGAAACAATAAGCAGTCCGTGGGTCTTGGCGGTTGAGAGAAAGCTCCCATATTTTGGTTCCATTGCCAGGACCAACGGATTCAAGCCTTGAGCGCTTGCGTGCTTCGAATCGAGCATTGGAGTAGGGTTTTCCCTGAACCGGTGCTTGAGGTAGATAGGTAGGAAGCGAGGGAGTTTGAAGAGGTATTCGATCTCCTTAGCAAGTAGGTTTTTGGTTTTTTGGATTTGGAAAAGCATGTTGGAGTAGTGTAGGTGATTGCTTTGTGATTTGTATGCATTTAGGGTAGGAAAAAACAAAGGAAAAGAAGCAAATAGTAGGGTTTTCTATTGTTGTATAATAGGCCAAAACAGGGAAATAAGGGCACAGATCCTTGAAGTGCCGTTTGATTCAAGCATCACAGTGATTCGAGGCACGTCTCGCATTTCCTTGTAGTGTTTTACACCTATCTGGAAGGCACTGGATGATTTGGTGGAGTAGACGTTGACCTAGAGGCATCGCGCGCAACGTGTGGGCCGTCGTCTGTGCCGTCAGACTCCCAGAATCGGACCACTCCGAAAATTGGACCACTTTTTCAATCCAACTCCCAGAATCAGACCACTTCGAAAATCGGACCACTTTTTTTATCTGACTCCCAGAATCGTACCACTTTTTCGATCTGACTCCCAAAGTCGGACCGTCCGACTACTAGAATCGGACCACCCTGTCTGATCCGATTCCTAGAATCAAACCACTGCAAGAATCGGACGTGACCAAAATCGGACCTTTGGGCCGATCAGACCAACCCAAAATCGGATGTCCGATTCTGATAATCGGAATCCTGAAAATCAGACATCTAAGAATCGGATAGAAAATTGTCAAAATCGGATAGGTACCTAGAACACAAATCTTGACGCATCTAAACCCCGAAATTGACCCCTAAGGTGAAGTAGAGCTAAAGGCACATCACAGATCCATCACTGGGCTGAAACTTAGAGCAACTAGTTCAAAATTTGGCTATAATTTGTCCTCCAAATTGCACATGGTGTTTACCGTAACGGCCCTGTGGGCCGGGGGGAATGCCCCCCCGGGACCCCTGCAGAGGGGGCTCTGCCTCCTCCGCACATCCCCCAAGTAGGTTGGAGAGAAAACACGCACCGTGACAGGTCCTTCAAATTAGACCCTAGTGTAGTAATGGCTCTGCATGGATCCTCACTTGTAAAAGAGCAACCAAAAGCCCATACCCAAACATAGAGAAACAGAGACCCTAGAACATCAATGGGCCAATCTAGCCATCAAGGGCAAAAATGCCACACCAAGAGAACACAAAGACATTGTGTTCAGATCGTGCCTAGTCAGAGCAAAATGCAACATCAGCAAGCTACAAATGCGAAGATGACTAGACATGACACTCTTGACGTGCAATATACCTTCAACAGCACTGCACAAACGACCCAAGACATCAGTGGAGAATCCACATCTAGTCGTGCAATTGGGGACTCAAGGGCATTTGTTAGAAGGCTTAAATTTACAAGCCAAGACCCGGAAGACGAAGACATAGTACCACCTGCTTATCTTAGGGTCAAACTCACCGCAAAAAGAGAGCATACTATCGATGCTCTAATTGATGAAGGAGCAGATTTTAATATCTTGACCTATGAATCATGGACCCTACTAGGCCAACCAGAGCTCACACCGACTAATGCAACTCTTAGCCCTTACGGGGGACATCCACAAGCACTCATAGGGAAGTGCAAAATCCTTGCAACAATTGAAACTGAAAGCTTGCCTATCCTATTTTATGTTCCTCCAAATAGTGCCAATTACGGGAAGGAAACCGTCCTAGGAAGACCCTTCAAAAGGGCGACCAAGTGTGAGGCTGACTATGTAGCACAAAGGATACACCTGATGCTACCGAGTGTGAGGATAGTCACAACCTTTAGTAAGGGTGACCTCTTCGAACCGCGAGGGAAAGGCAAGGAAGGCATTGACATAACAATCAAGCCTACTAATGAGAGCAAGGACTTGTTGGAAAAACTGATACAAGCAGCACAGGACAAACAACGAGAACCAATGAGTGAGGCCATGCCTGAAACAAGAAGGGCAAGAGACAATGCCAAGGATGGGCTTTGGACTTACAAATATCATAGAAGACCCCAAAAGAAGCCCAAGCCTTATAGACGAAGGCGTCGATGGAGGGTCGGCACAACGCCGCGATGGATATCCAAAGCGTTGCTACGTGCTCAAGGGTATTACACAGGAAACCGATGGATTTGGGTACCAAAATCCCCTGCTAAAACACCTCTATCAGCTGAAAGCCAGGTTGCATCAAAATCTACAAAGCATAGGAGGAAATCTAAGAGAAACTCTAGGTCTCAAGGCAAGAAACCAAACATGAGTGTTCGAAAGAAAGAGCCTCAGCCTAGCGTGCTTAATAAGCAGATGTCATATGTAACCATTGAGCACGCACAAAAGCCATTAGTGCTCAAAAAGCCTTTGATTTCCCAAGAGGATAACAGGCATCATGGGCACGACGTTGCTCATGGAAAGGTTGATCGCTCAACAAAGCAAACGGCACAATCGTCTAATAGCCTTGAGCAAATCATTCAGCCAGTCCCATGTTCACCTAAGAGTCCTAGATCTCCTACACCCTCTTTTACCAAACGGACATAGGAAGCACAGCAGCGGTCATCAAGGGCAGTTGCTCACTCCCAATCTCTATCTCCATCTAAGCTTACAAATGTCCAAGAGATGGGACATGACACTAGTCGTAGCTCTCGGCTCAAGGATACGCCTGTGCAACCTAATGTGACTAGATCGATGACTCGTGCTCGATCTACACAGATGAATGCTCAAAGGGAAACAAAAGACACGACCACTTTCGATCACCCTAAGGACTTGACACCGCAATCCACCAAGGGTAGCCAGCCCACTAGACTAGCCGGTACTACTTCCAATTAGGGATCATAGCAGCCACAACCCTTGGCTGTGACAATGCCCCTTGTGGAACATGTCCTTAGTAGTTTACCTGTGGAGGAGGTGTCGCAACCAACTCCCTTAACAACTCCAGCACTTCCAAAGTGCCTAAAGCCTAGGCTGGAGGAGTTAAACACAAGGGAATTGGCTGAAGAGCTAGACTCTCCAAAAAGGGAGGTAGTTGTGCCCTCACAACACCTGGCGAGGCTATTCAGTAGGCCACGGCTATGTCCCATATGGACACACTAGAGAAAAATAATGCTGAGGTCCAACCAAGCACATCAACGGTTGACCTAGTCCAGGGTCCTGAGTCGTTGAGAGATGCACCTTCACTGACCAAGAAAAAGAGGAGAAAACAGGGAAAACAACAACTGTTGCAAGTGGTTGTGGACCCCAAGAACATTGAGAAGAAGAGTGCTGGAGAGCTGATGAATAAAGCATCAAGTCCATCCACCAATGAACCCATTGATGCCCCTCCTAATAGCAGTGAAACCTCAGACACATCCGTGTGCTCTGAAAAATCAAAGCAGTCGTTACCATCAATGGCTGCTTGTAACACTCAATCCACCAACAACAGAACTCGCAGTGACCAATTAAGAGTGGATACAATGCTGTCACAATAGGGTGACAAATTTATACCAGTCACATCCAAGGAGAACCATGACGTGATGACAAAGCCTCATGAGAAACATGAAAATCCCAAGAGCATAAGAAATCCTAGCATTGGCCAAACTTGCTCGGCCCCCAGCTACGCTAAAGCCCAGGCAAACTCCTAGAACCTTGCATGAGATAGCAACCGAGCAAGCCCTCGTTGAACATAGAAGTGTCACAGAATGCTTAACTAAGTTGGAGGCTAAGCTCAAAGTGTTTACACGTGTCTATGTCCTAGCAGACATGGCCACGTTCCCTAAAGAGCAGCTCGAAGAATACTTGCCATTTCCCTTATCCTGGGAAGAGCAAGAACATCTTGACAAGCACTATAACGGGCTCATGTATGAACATATGCGACTCATCTCTGACGAGGAAGCTGACGAACTGCACTTAACTGTCACATTCAATGATGTGCTCTGCCAACCAAATCTCTTAGAGATAGAGCAACTAAAGCGACTATCAGAGGGCTGAAGTCAATTCGAACGGCGTGGGTGTGAAAACCACATTGCAATGGCCGAAATAGGAGCCCAGATCATGACAGTCTCAGAGGAGCCCAATTCGAATAGCATGGGTGTGAAAACTGCATTGCAATGGCCGAAATAGGAGCCCAGATCATGACAGTCTCAGAGGAGCAATTGGCCAAATGGCAGTCTCAAAGAGACCCAACCTATGTGGCACCAACTTCCCTTCGAGTGATGACTGCCATTCGGGGCATGGGCTTAGCTGAACCTAGTCAAGACAACTCTCTATTTGATAAGGTTCTCACTGAGGAGGAGTTACATGTTGCCAGTAGCCTCAGACAAGGTTCCATGCTACTCAATGTTGCGAAATATCTATCAGTATTGAGTAAGCTGCCACGAGTACTAGATGTGTGTGCCACGCTCCAGTACAATTTGGAGTTCTACAATTGGCTTTTATCCTCATGAGGTGACATGGATTCATGGATATATATATAAATAAACAATGACTTCTGTGACCCTATATAGGCACTATCAACACACACAAGCAATAATAGTCAAGCGCAGGGACAAGAGTTGGGTTCAACAGGCTAAGCTCCTCACGTCCTCCTCTCACCACACATTTAAAAGTTGTGTCACCATTCCCATCTCCTAGTGGAGGGCATGCAACCCTCATTACCACCATAGGAAGCCCTGACCAACATCTCTAATGGTGTAGATGGGGTACCGTCCCTTTTTACACACCTTTTCCCCTTTTTGGTCTATCCTTCCAAGGATGAGCCCCGCCCCACTCCATGACCACCAGTCCGCGTAACTTAGCATGAGCCAATAACTGCTAATGGCCTGGAGGCCAAACGAACATCGTCACAGGGGCCATCCCTCTACAACAAGCACGGCATGCCTCACCCCTTCCCTTCTTGTCATATGCGCTTGATAACCCACACTATAATCCTTTCCATGCAAATGGTTTTATCCTGTATCAAGGCCTAATCCTTGGTTCACATCTTGTAGGTCCCCCTACAAAGAAGACATGGAGAACCTAGGGCAACTGGCTTGCAAAGATGCTATCTGCTGTCGAAGGGAACATGCAGCACAAGCTCCTCCGCCGGTGCACTACGTGCCTACTCTCAAAAGGTATGCAAAGAAACTAGGTCCCAAGCAACACTGCCCTGGACGTAGGCCAAAGAATCCCCAGGTCAGGGGAGTAAAGGCTCGAAGAAGCACACAAGGTGTGGCAACACCGATTGTGCAAACCCCCAACAGACGTTCGGGCACCAAGTGCTCAAAAGCAGAAAGGGGAGCTCAAGACAGGGAAGAATTTGATGCGTTGTTCAAAAGCATTTTGGAAACAGTGGCGGCCAAAGACTACACCATTCAGGTCCCTACCAACATCTTCCCTGCCCAGCCTCACAGGAGCCCCGCACCAGCAGAGCCTCAGTTGCCTGACCACTCGAACTCACCCCGCCTTGTGCAAATCGAGTAGCCCCTATGATATACAAGCAACTTAACAAGCCATCCTACCATAACTTTTTGTCTTTTGGTGATTAATGGGGCAGGCTCCCCACTTGTACACACTTCTCTTACCCATCGTTAATATATGCCACGTCTTTAACAAGCACTAGAATAGGCATCGCAATCAGCATCATAGGATTTTGAAAAAGTTATATCTTGACATGATTGCATTTGTTCGTTGTACTTGACGAATGCGACTCGCATATACTCTCATGAAGTGATAAGTGGATGCAGAATGACACAGATCTTCGTGCAAACGTGTTCAATGCCCAAGCCACCGCAATACCACCAACCTCACAAAGAACCGCGACAAAGCCATGCTACCGAACGCGAAAAATCACCCTTGCGAGTGCCCACATCGCACGAACCAAAGCATAGTCATGGGCTACGCTCTCTTTCTGGGTCAAGCTCTACAGTGGGCTCACGATTGTTGTTACCTCAATTGTACCAACATCGCGTGTTGCAAAGAGGTTTGCAGTCTCTCAAGTGTATCTCCCCATCTCAACAACTACTTCTGTAACAATGAGACTAGGGCACTATAATATCCATTTCCTGAGCCTTCGAAGCTTGACATTCCCCAACCCATTGAAAGACTGATAGCCTCAACATATTGCAATGGTTGTACTCATGCAAAGTCAAAAAAAAAAAGGAAAGAAAGAAAAAAGCATAAGAAAAAGAAACAAAAAAAGAAAACAGAAAAAGAAAAAGAAAAAAAAAGAACGAAATGATAAGAAGCACCCATGATCACAGCACAGCACCTAAGGGTCCTCAAATTAGGTGCGTCCAGTGACCTTGGTCGGCTAGCTCCGTCCCTAGTCCCCTGGCCCCCTAGCATCACCCACAATAGTTCAGGGCACATCAAGGGCAAGACATACCTAGGGAGCTTGTCTCGCCTTTGGTTAAACCTATCACCTTGACCCACCCACACGATTCCCTCTTGCGCTCTGCCTTAATACCATTGCAATCAATTGTGGTAAGCACTGCACGAATGGCCATGAAAAGTACACTGTCCTCATCACACAGGTCCAATAGCTACTAGCTACCAATAGTGCAGTGTCCCTGTGTTCAATTGTGTTACGTCGTGTAATCACAATGCAAAGGATGTCACATACATCTTCATGTGTGCTTCTTCTCAACATGAACAACTTTGCTTCATCCACATTGTTATGAGAAACCAGCCCACGGTCTTCTAACTATGTAATATCTAAGTATGCACGAGCACTCACATAATATCTGCACCAAAATATATACATAGTTTGGGTCCTCAAGTGCAGGACAATACTCTCAGCTTGCTTAGATTTCGACTTGTCTCCCAAACTAATTAAACTATGTCTTGTGTACGATAGAGAAGACTAGCACTACCCCTAGGGAGAGACCACCTATGAGAGGTTTTCAATTGTAGGTATTGAAGACTCCAACGAAGGTGTTGTTCGCTCTTCATCAACACTCACCTCTGAATTCCTATCCTTTATCATCCACCAAGCCCGCCAAGAATCGTCATATGCAAAACCCCCAACAAACTGCCACTTGTGCTCCATCAGTGCAATCCCCACAAAGAATAGCCCTACCACCAACCACCTAAACCATCAATGTGCCCCCAACAATCTTCCTCCCCACCACTACCAACACTCCGCCATGGCAACCACAAACGTCCTTGCCACCCACGTCCTCGATGCATGCTAAAGCCTGCTATCTACGACGGTGAGTGCCATGGGACTGGCACTCGTCTAGGAGGGGGGTAATGTTAACCCTCAAACGAATGAAGGTGGAAAATCCGAAAAAGCTAAAGCAGAAGACAAAGACAAAGGCCAAGGCAAAGAGAAACGGAAAAGAAAGACGCACAAGGAGAAAAGTCCTAAATAAGGGAGAAAGGCGTGCAAGGAAAAGCGCAAGTCAATACTTTAGTAAAAGAGCGCAAGCGCATCATGCTTTAATTCAAGGAGCGTCGGGCTCTCACCCGTGCAATTTGTAAATGTAGACGGGCAGTGGAAAGGAAGCTAGGAAGATAGAAGGACAATGGGAAAAATGGCCTAGGCCACAGCCGGCCATGTAAAAAAGGGGAAAAGGGGATGACCGCCCAAAAGGGATTTAGGGTTTTGTATATAAAGTTGAAAAAGCGAATGAGAAGCTCATTCTTGTGTGTGGCCAAAAGTGGCTCTCCTCTTCTTCTTCCTCTTATTGTTCTTGCTTGCTTGAGCTTGTGCTTGAGAGAGGGAGTATGAGAGTGTGAGGGTGAGGGACTAGGGAGGAGAAGCTCTCCATCTTCTCCTCTCTTCTTCTCTTCTCTTCTCTTCTCTTCTCTTGCTCGCGGTAATGGAGCTTGGAGCGTGGGGCTTGAGGATGGAGTGTGCTTGAAGCTTGCACTTGGATCGTGGAGCTACTGGAGTGCATGGGAGAGGAGGTAACTCGATCAGCATGGAGGTAAGCTCACTACACCCCTAGATATGGATGGCGCGTTGGCTATATGAGAGGTAGCCATTAGTGCTCGACTTGGAACGCTTGAAACAATAAGCGGTCCATGGGTCTTGACGGTTGAGCGAAAGCTTCCACAGTTGGAGTGTGTAGGCATTTGGTCCTAGGCACTTGAGGATCCTGTAGGGTCAGCAATACCTTGGACTTAGCTTTTTAAACTCTCCCAATGATAAGGATCTCCACTTGGGTCATACATGAATAAAAACCATATCTCCTTCTTTGAAGAGTCGCTCTTTTCTATTTAGATCTGCATAGGCTTTTTGCCTATCCTTGGCGGCTCTAATGTCTTCTCTGATGGCCTTGACCTGCTTATCAATTTCCTCTAGCATTTTCTTAGAAGCGTCTACCCTTAAGGTAGGATCTAAAAAATTCAATAGAGTGTGGCAGTCATGCCCATAAAATGCTTGGAAGGCTGTCATTTGAATGCTTTGCTAGTAAGAAGCATTATATATGATTAATTTTTTTAAAAAGAGAAAAGAACTCAAGGAGTAGTTAATTGTTGCAAATGAGATTTTTCCAAAGAGTTCACTTATGTTGCAAACTATTCTCAAAGGTTCCCTTGATTCTTATTAGAGTTATAGTTTGTCATTTGAGGAGTTGATTTGTGTTTTTCTATAAGAAGACTAATCTCAATAAAACAAGTCCATTATGCATATTACATATCAAGCTTTTGTGGTTAGTCAAGCTATAAGAAGACTAATCTCAATAAAACAAGTCCATTATGCATATTACATATCAAGCTTTTTTGTGGTTAGTCAGAAGAAGGGTAAATGAATAGCCAACTTGTTTGCAAGGATGCTAATAAAGATGAGAAGTAAAATGACAATAAATTATTTTGTATGTGTTTTTCTAAGACAAAAGATCATGTCATAAATGACTATCTTGAATTGGCTAAAAAGAGGCTAAAAAGAAATAGGCTAGTATGACAATTGCAGATACCTCTTCTTCTAATTGAGAATTTGTAACTATTGTGTAGAATAAAGAGGGGGCATTTAGTGTGCAATTTAGTTATGAATCTTTTTTACATGATTCTTACATGTCTATTGTGGAGCTAGATGTATGGTACTTTGACAATGGTGTCACATAGTTTGTTCACTACTCTATCATCTAAATTTTGGGAGTTTGCAATATTTGTGAAAATCTAACATGGTTTCTTCAATACCTATTCTTGAGGCACTTATAGAAGATATTTGTAAAGATCTTTATATTGGGCAAATGCAACATGATTCCTTTTTGAAAGATGGTTCAATGAGAGTGGTTTGAAGAATATAGCTTATAAACATTGATGTTTATGATTTAATGCATGGTTTTTATTTTTTGAAAGCTAAGTCTGAAACATTTTTTTGCTTAAAATATTTTGTATGCAGAGATGAAAATTATTCAAAATCTAAAGTGGATACTCTTTATTTTGATTGTGAGGGAAAGGATATGTCTAAAGAATTCAATGCATTTTTGGCTTAAATTGGAATAAATCACCAATGTATAGTGACTTATACACCTCAACAAAATGGTATAGCCAAGAGAAACAATAGATCTCTCATAGAGATAGCATGATGTATGATTCAAAGTCAAGATTCTCCAGATGATTTTTGGCTTGATGTTGTTTTGTACACAACTTATGTCAAATAGGTGTTCCACCAAAGCATTGTAGTTTGTCACTCCATATGAGGCTTGGAATGGAAAGAATCCATATCCTGGTCACTTACGTGCTTTTGGTTGCTTGTCTTACAAATTAGTACCTATGCAATATCATAAGAAGTTGAATGATAAAGACACGTAATGTATGTTTATTGGTTACAATTCTAGAATCAAAGAGTATATGTTATATCATTCGCATACTAAGAACATTTTGGTTATTCATGATGTTATCTTTGTGGAAGATGTTGTATGTGATTTATCTATTTCAATGTCAAGACAATAATGCATAGTACTATAATCTATATTTGAAAATTGTGAGGACATTGTGTATTTGGCTTTTGACATTGCATAATATCAGTTAGCTAGGATAGGAATATCATCAACATAAGCCCTAGGATAATGACTATGTTGCCTTGAATGTGGACATAAATGTTATGATTTGTATTTAAGCTTTTAAAGCCATGGTATACTAAGTGAGTATGAATTTTACTATACCACTTCTTGGGTGCTTGTTTTAAGAAACATGGAAATTTATTTAAAAGACAAACATGGTTAGAAAATTTTGATCTAGAAAGTGAGGAGGCTAGGAATATAAATTTCTTCATCTAAGTGGCCATGGATAAATGCAATTTAAACAACTACATTATTTAAAAGTAATTTGAATTGAGAAGCCATGGAAACTAATACCCATAAAGATGTCATGAATAACACTAGAGAGAAGGTACTTCCATAATGCGGGCCTTCTATCTCTTCAAAACCTAGAGCTACTAGGTGGTCTTTGTACTTGTCAATGGTACCATCCACTTTGAGCTTCTTCCAAAGAAACCATTTGCAAAACCGATTGTTGACTATCCAAGAGGAAGAGGGACCAATGTTCAAGTGTGATTTTGAAGGAGAGCCTTGTACTCTTCAGTCATGGGCATCTTTCCAATAAGGAGCTTCATTAATTTAGAGTGCTTGAGTGATGGAAGGACAATTTGGTGGCTTAGGAATGCTCTCATGGAGTGGATTTCTTGCTTGGCCGATTGCAATATTAGCTTGTATCGAAAGATCATCCAAGATCTTAAAGCATGGAGTGGGTAATGACATGACTTCATCTTCATTAGAGTCAAATGGGCTGAAAAGAGTAATGGGTTTGGAAGAGGAAATGGGTGAAGGAGGATGAATGTTGGTAACAATGAGGGCTATGGGGGATGTGATTCTATTTGTGGAAGACATTGAAGTTAGGTGTGCTAATCTTCAAAGAACTCTTGTAGAGAGGAGCAAGTCTCTTTACATCTTAGATTACCTACTGGTTTTGACTGAGTAGTTTAGGAGATAAAAATGATATTTGGGGTTTCTTTGGAGTTGAAGACAATGAGGATGGATTAGCAAATGAAGTTTTGAGTACATCCCACTTTGTTTGGCGTGTTGTTATAGGCTCCTTGTGTGGATCACTGCTAAGCTGGAAAGGAGAGAAGGAGGAGTATTAAGCTTGTGAGTTGTTATGATAGTGAGTAGGAGAGTGGAATTTTTGTATAAGAGAAACTGAAGATTGTGCTAGGGCAGTAGGCATGATAGTTGCTAGAAATGTGGCTTGTTGATGTGGATGTTCACGTGCCATGGATTTTGACCAGTTGAGCTTATTTATGATAAGGTTGGCTCGCTTTACTCAAAGAATAGTGAGGAAGATTACCAAGAGAATGGAGAGGAGAAGAAGGGGTTGAAATATGTTTGTTGGTAGCATGCTAAAATGCAAGTCGTAACCTATAGGATGAGCTAGAAGAAGAATTTATTTGATTTTGGCCATTAGTAAACCTTTGAGTTCGAGACAGGCATTAAGTTCTCTTGGACATGTGTAAGAGGTTTGTCCCATGTGATAAGTGTATTGGGAGTGGTTTGAGTATTGAAGTTGGAAGAGGATGTGCAAGACCCACTATTTGAAGTGTGATTGTCAATGGATGAGATGGGAGAGGTGGTGGATTTGAGGGGTGTAGCTGGATAGAGAGTAATAGACTAAGAATTGGTGGTGGTTAAGGAAATTGGGAAGATATTGAGTTCAAGAAATATAGCACTCCTACCATAGATGAAGACTTTGTTGTCTGAAGCATCAAATCTATAGGCTTTGTGGCCACAAGTGTAAGGTGGCTACCCATCGGCTATCTAGGCACGCTTTTAGTAGTATTTCGAGAAACGAATCTAAGCGTCGTTGTCCGGCACTCCCATGGAATATTCTGGGTTTTGTCGCCTAGGGTTTCTTGAATCCGCCTCGCAACGGAACGTTCATAGTCGAACCCACTAGGATCGACCTGAAATTTGGGCTCCTAGTGGCCAAGGTCTCCTATCAACATTCTAGCGTCGGATCCTAGACATCCTACTTTATGCAGAGATATCCAAGATGAAGTAGACCCATGCCGCACTTGGTTCAAAGAAATGGGAAACGAGAGGGGTGCACCGCTCAACCTCTCTGCATGTAGGGCATAGTCCCATTCTGGTCCCCTAAAACGGCATGACTCAGGTTCTAACCTAACAATACCTAAAGGTCGAACGACGGTAAAATCTTTTGAGAAGCCTCCCAATTCTCTGGGACCATCTTGCCATAGGATGGACCCGTCGAGGGTTCTGCCCACCCGCTTCCCTTAATAGCTTTAGTTTTCTAATTAGGTCCTACCACATTTATGTGTGACACTTAAAGCCAGCTTCATTAATTAAGCCTTTTAGGGAACATCATTCCTTCGCATAACTTATAGCACAAACATGAAAACAGAGAAAAGCAATCTATTGACAAACAAGCTCAAACAACTTCCTTAACTTATCTTCAAGTTAATCTTTGTCTCCAACCCATATAGGAGAAATTATGTATCCCTTCTGTCCAAGAGAAGTATCCCTTCTACCCTGCAGAAGTAATCGGTCCAAATCTCATGGCACCGCAAGTTCAATCATTTATCTAGAATAGGATCTCCCAACATGCCCATACATTGGGGTCTACAGAGGTCTTTAACTCCATTCTAGACCTAGCAAGGGATATCCAGAGCTCCAACTAACCCGCAAGATGTTTAGGAGCGAAATATCATTCCTGTGGTTAGCCTTTTCACCACTCGACCTTCGGCCCATGAATCGAGCAGTGCCCTCTTTGGGTTAATCCGCGGTGCGATCGTGGAGGTGATCCACCCGTGAAAAATATCCTTCTTTAATTAAATCCTTTAAGAATCAAGCACAAACAAGGCATTCGGCCCTAATATCATTTTCTAGAAAAACATTCCTTTATTCCCATGGCAACTTGTCATCACAGACCCTTGCCATGTATTTAGCATAAATCACAAGCACTTGAAACAATTATCCAAACAACAACTAACAACCAGTTGAATGTAAAAGCATTTAGAATGTTGTTAGATCAACCAATAAAAAACCAATTGTACTCTTGTCAAACAATTCAAGAATAGTAGTGATAACATTACCATCGCATATATGCTCTCCCCCTTGGGATCAACTAGCGATTCTATATAAAATGTATTTAACACTTATATGCACAATTTTTAATGTTATGATTATGCCATTCATAACCCTAGACCAATTCTTCCTTGTAATTTCTCTATCAACGAATAAGCCACATGCAACTAGGTGCAATTAACTTTCCTTGATATATGCACTTCACAAGCTCCATCTTACGAATATGTGAGATGAAATGATCTATACTCGTGCATCATAGTATGGGCCTAACGTATCTCATACGAGAATCAAAACAAGCATCTATCAATTTGGAAATACATTACTTACGACCGGTACCACAATTGGATTGATGATGATGCCTTCGTTTGAAGCTTCGTTGTTGGTTATGGGATTGCCATCCGCATGTGACATTCTTCGCTTGCGGACCATCGCCGCAAGTACACTCAAGAGATTAAGAAGGTGGGATAGATTCGAGATAGGAGAGTGTAAGAGAAGATGGCTAAGTTGAGAATCAAGATAGAGGGAAATGAGCTAACTCTCTTCCTTGAAGCCTCTCAAGGTGACTCTCTCTCTCTCTCTCTCTCTCTCTCTCTCTCTCTCTCTCTCTCTCTCTCTCTCTCTCTCTCTCTCTCTCTCTCTCTCTCTCTCTCTCTCTCTCTCTCTCTCTCTCTCTCTCAAGCTCTCTCTCACAATCTCTTGGAGAGTATTCTTCTCTCTACCTCTCTCTCGCAGCCTCTTGGTGCCTTCTTATGCTTTCTTGTGCCTCCCCATACCTCATATTTATAGTGGATTAGAGAAGAGGCCTTGTGGCTGAGAAGTGGAGCTCTTTGTGGAGGGGAATCTTGGAAAGATTAGTGATCTGATGCTCAGATCATAAATCTGATGGTTCCATTGGCTCCGAAAGAGAGGTAAAACTCCAAGACACTTGCTTAGAAAGCTCTTAGTTCACTCCTTCTTCTCTTCTATGTTCCAAGTGCTATTTTCTATTTGTAGAGTGTTATCGCAGTGCATGCGATTTTGCAAATCCTCTCTTTAGTTTTTCTTTTTATAAAATCTCCAAAACTAACTAAAACATCACTTGTCTTTTCTTTTAAATGACATCCAGTTCTATAAATCTCCATATCTTTTTTGGATAATATCTAAAATATTTAAAATATACTAGTTTTGCCTAAAATCTAATATTTTTGGACCATCCAAACTATACACATTAATATTAGTGATTAATATAGTTCATAAGCCTCGTTCACATTGTAATTTACGTGAAGGGTGGCTACGGTCCTTTTCAATCCGAAAAAAATATCGGATTTACGACTCTTGATTTTTCTAAATAATTTTTTTTTATTAAATAAAACTTATTAGTTATTCATGTTAGTTAATTTTTTCCTTAGTTATTCTTTAGTTAGTAATCTTACTAACTTATTATTTGACTAACTAACCAACTAACTTTTGTTGCATGGAAATATTACAACAAAGATCACCATATCTAGTGAAGATGAGCTCTGTGGGGCTGTAGGTGAGATTTTTGATTTGTGCTTGATATTGACTAGAAAGTTTGTGCATTCAAATATCTTGAGATGTGATAAGTTAGGAGGGTTTCCAAACCATAATTCATAAGGAATATGATTGTGAAGAGAAGTAGAATACGAACTACTTTGGAGATAAGTTGTAGTGGCAATTGCTTCTTCCCAATACTCTTTGCCAATTTGTGCCACTGATATCATAGCTCTTGCTCCATTTAATAGAATGTGGTTCATTCATTCAAGAACTCCATTTTGTTGTGGATAATACGGCATAGTAAGCTCATGATGAATTCCAAAGGCTTTGCAGTAATCTTGAAACTCATTGGAGGTGTACTCTCCTCCACTATCCATCTGTAGAGCCTTAATTTATAACTCATGCTTACTCTCCACCACTTCTTTGTACTCTTAGAACTTAGAAAACACTTCTGACTTCCTTGTGAGAAAATAGAAGAGAGATGGAGGCCAAAACGTTTTCTTGCTAGTTTCTTCTTCTTCTTCCACACACTTTATAATGTACACAAAGTATAGATAAGATACAACATAAAGAAAAGTGGCCTACTAAGTCAAACAATGCATAACCGACTACACTAGTCGACTGGCGCTATAACTATGCCAGCTGTAAATAGGTGTAACAACCTGAATATAATAAGTAATGAGTCAGTGGCCATGTGAGAGTCATAATGACCACTGACGTGCTAAGTGTAGACGTGTGGACCCATCTAACCAAGTGGTCCATCATTAATCTCCGCATGTGTTGAGCTTGTCATCTCAACACTCCCCCTCAAGCTCAACTGCATCTCTGTAACTCCAAGTAAGCTTTGAAACTTTTGAAGCTTCTCTGTATCCAATGCCTTCGTGAAGATGTCAGCTATCTGATCTTGTGTACTAACATACACCAAGTCAATCTCACCTGCTAGTACCTTCTCTCTCATAAAGTGGTAGTGTACCTCAATATGTTTTGTGCTGGCATGGAACACAGGGTTCCTAGCCAACTGTATATTGCTCATGTTGTCACAATAAATGACAACTAGACCTTCCACCTGCACATCTAAATCAGCCAATAACTTTTGCAGCCATACTACCTCACATGCTGCAACAGCAACACCTCTATACTCAGCCTCTGTACTCGACAAAGCAATTGTAGATTGTTTTTTGTTGCTCCAAGTAACTGCTGCACTACCAAGAGAGAACATGTATCCGCTGGTAGATCTTCTACCAGACATACTACCAGCCCATTCTGCATCTGTGTATCCAAACACCTATACATCTGTACTTGCCTCATAGAAAATTCCACAATCTAATGTGGACTTCACATATCTCAATATGCGTCTGACTACATCCAAATGTGGCTTTCTAGGTACTTGCATAAACTGACTCACAAGACCAACAGCGTAGCTCAAGTCTGGCCTTGTAATGGTCATGTAGATCAAACTTCCCACTATCCTCCTGAGCATAGAAGGGTCCTATCTCATCCCCAACATCAGCACTCAACTTTACATTCTGCTCCAACAGGACTGAAAGTGGTTTGCATGTTGTCATACCATACTTGGACAACAGATCCAAGCCATACTGTCTTTGGGACAGCCATATACTATCATCACATCTGATCACCTGAATGCCAAGGAAGTACCTTAGCTCACCTAAATCCTTTATCTTAAACTTCTTCTTCAAACAGTCCTTGACTTCAGCATTCCCACTATCACTATCACCTGTGATAATCAAGTCATCCACATAGATGACTATGATGACCAAACCTGCATCTCCCTTTCTAACATAAAGTGAGTGATCAGCATCAGAAACATAAAAGCCAATATTGACAAGATGCTCTCTCATCTTGTTAGACCATGCTCTAGGTGCTTGCTTGAGCCCATAGAGCGCCTTCTTCAACTTGCACACATACGTGGGATGCTCTAAATCTTCATAACCTGCTGGTTGATCCATATACACTTCTTCTTGCAAATCACCATGCAAGAAGGCATTCTTCACATCCATTTGCTGTAACCTCTAACCTTTGGCTGCTGCCAAAGCAATCACACATCTGACAGTTGCCATCCTAGCAACTGGACTGAAGGTTTCTTCATAATCTATGCCATATGTCTAGGCATAGCCTTTTGCAACCAGCCTAGCTTTGTACCTACTAATAGAACCATTTGCATTGCGCTTAATCTTATAAACCCATTTACATCCAATAGCTTTCTTGCCCTTCGGCAATGATACTAGATCCCAAGTCTTATTGGCCTGTAATGCAGCCATCTCCTCATCCATTGCTGCATCCCAACGAGTATGACCAGCAGCATCCTCAAAGCAAGTGGGCTCAACATCCTCAACTAGTTTCACCATATAAGCATAATGGTGAGCTGCATAACCTTCAAAACCAAATCTTTTAATAGGATACCTGACCTTGCTAGATCTATGTACCACCGGATCACTCAATGGAGCCTTTACATTACTATGAGCTCTCTGTACACCTGGTATCCTGACAGAAGGAATACTAAGCTTATCATCCAAGCTCTCTAAGCCACTGGAGTCTCCATCAAGAACTGCATCAATGCCATTTGATACTTTATTCTTTCCTTTGTCTTTACCTGTAGTGCTACTAGATGCATCTAAAGATGTAGAGCTACTCCTTAGTCTCCCAGACCAAGGACTACCAGATGATGTCTCTCGTCCACTAAGAGTCCGTGATTCTTGCTTTTCAGCCTGCACATGAGTGTCATGATCATCATCATCATCCAATGCATCACCACTAGATGCATACCAACTACTCATTTCATCAAAGATGACATCCCTGCTCACTTTGAACTTACATCTGACAGGGTTATAATAGCGATACCCTTTCTGCTCTAAAGAGTATCCAATAAAGACATATTTTTCTGCCTTTGGATCAAGCTTCTTCAGTAGGTCATCTGGCACATGAACATATGTAACACAGCCAAATACCTTCAAGTGCGATACATCAGGCTTCTTGCCAGTAAATCATTCTTCAGGAGTCATCCCATGAACTGCAGCTGTGGGAGTTCTATTCATAATATAAACAGCAGTATAAACAGCCTCAAACCAAAAATGCTTAGGCGTATTCTTTTCAGCCATCAAGGCATGTGCAACTTCTGCAATATGCTTGTTTTTCCTTTCTGCAACAACCCCATTTTGCTATGGGGTATACCTGCATGTGAACTATCTCTTTATCCCATGAGACCTCAGAAAATCACTGAACTCATTCGAGAGGTACTCTCCCCCTCCATCTAACCTCAAGCACTTTGCTTTCAAGCATATTTCTCTTTCAATTGCAGCCTTGAAAGTTCTAAAGTGCTCAAATGCTTCACTCTTTTCCTTCATAAAATATACCCACAGCTTTCTAGAACAATCATCAATGAATGTGACAAAGTATGAACTGCCTCCAAGAGATACATTTTGTGTAGGCCCCCAAATATCTGTATGCACAACATCAAGGATATTTCTGCTTACATCTTTGTCAGGTGAAAAGGGTTGTCTTGCCTGCTTACCAAACTGGCATGCTTCGCATACTTTATGAAATTCTGCAACTCTAAATGTAGGCAAACCTGTAACCAACCCTTTGGACTGCATTAATTTCAGCCTTTGTACATTTGCATGTCCAATGCGTTTGTGCCAAATTTCAATATCTGCAACAACATCTTTTCCTTTAGCATACATAGCAGCATTCATAGTAGGAATTCAAGCATCCAGAGTAAACATACGTCCAACTCTACTTCTCTTTGCAACCAATCTGCACTTGTCATTGAAGTCTTCTACAAAGCAGCCCTTTGCATTAAATCTGACTTGCAGCCCTTGCTCTACCATCTGACTGACTGACCCCAAGTTCTTTTAATAGATGGCACATGTAATACATCTGAAAGACTCTTTATCTTACCATCATGCAAGGATAAGGGAACTTTTCCAATATGTGAAATTGGGTGGCATGAATCATCACTCGTCTGCACATAACCTGTATTTTGCAAATCCTGCATCTCTCCAAACCATTTTGCATGGCTAGTCATATGATTGGATGCACCTGAATCAACATACCAAACATCATCATGTGTTCCCTTTCCTATAACAGCATTCAGTATATGCTGCATAACAAACAGACGTTCATTTTTGTCTTCATTCTGTCATGAAGACGATGCATAGTTTCCTTGCTGCAACTTACCACTGCGAATATCATCTTTCTTAGCATAACATTGGGCTACAATATGACCTATTTTGCCACAGTAGTGACACACAATACCATAGTTGTTAGAGCCTCTATTCTACCATCCACCTCTTCCTCTAAAGCTCCCCCTGTCTCTAAAGTTACCATGACCTCCTGAAACCTGCATATCGCCAAATTGTTGATTCAATCTGTTTTGCTGGTTATCACTACCATGTCTTGTACCACGGCCTCTTGAAGAGAACCTGCCATGCCCCCTTCTTGAACTAGAGTAGAAAGCTTGGACCTGTTCACCACTTTTTTCAGATGTCTCACTCTGCATGTTGATCTCTTCAGTGATCATAAGGGAGACCAACTCATCGAAATTTGAAATGGCTTTCTGACATATACGGAAGTTACAAAAGACTTCCAAGCCTTTTCATTGTTAAGTTCACCCAAGGTAGACGACACTAAATCATCATCATCAGGCATTGCATCAATCGCTGCCAAGGCATCTGCAATGCTCCTTACCTTCAGTGCATACTCATTGATAGACATCTTCCCTTTCTTCAATGTATTCAACTCTTTCTTGACTTGAATCTTTCATGCCTTTGTATTTATGGAAAACATACTTTCAAGTATAGTCCAAGTTGCATATGAATTCTCTGCATTTCTAATATATCCCAGCATATGATTGTCAATTACTGCAAACAGCCAATATATAACCTTTTTGTCTTTTGCATTCCATTCCTTCCGTGCATTTGTCTCTTCTGTAGTTGGAGGATCACTCACCTCCGGCTCCTTTTCTTCACCTAAAACAAACTTGTAGAGGCCTTTTCCAATAAGGAAGTTTGTGACACGGAACTTCCATGAAGGGTAGTTGTTCTTGTCGAGCTTCTCAATGATGGGGTTTCCACTGTTCTCTGCCATTATCTCAAAACTAATACCAAACATAAGCAAATCTTCTGCAACCCTCGACCTGTAGTGCACAGCAATACACCAGACAGCCTTTTTCACTGTCTGCTCAACAATACATGCAATTTGCAACCAGTTTACAGATAAACCTTATGTTTATTCGCTGGTAAACACCTTCGAACTTACAGATCTGAAATATATAACATGTGCACCCACTTTTGGTTAATATAGCCGAAGTCACAATGTACCCTGAAACTGCTATCCGCAACCTTGCGGCTCTAAAACGGGGCCTGAAACGGCCTCAGATGGCCAAAATAACTGCGGCAAGCCCTATCGGGTTTATCTGCAGAATACACAACGCTCTTCGTGCACACCAAATTTCACTGTAATCTGAGCTTTTTTTGCTCTGCCCTCCTTCTGGTGCCTCCACAGGCACTGTCCAAGAGAAAGAGTGGAAGAATGGGAGAGCTTCTTACCCGTGGCTTGCTTGCTCGAACCTTTCTTCTTCTCCTTCACTTCAGCCTTTGAAATCAGCCTCTCTCAGTGGCATGGCTCTGATACCATGTCAAGAATCACGTGGTGGGGGGACTTGCTTAAGATGCTGCGCCGAACACACACAGAATGCACAAGGAAAAGCTTACTCAAGAGACAAGAAGAGAGATGGATGCCAAAACGTTTTCTTGCTGGTTTCTTCTTCTTCTTCCACACACTTTACAATGTACACAAAGTATAGATAAGATACAACATAAAGGAAAGTGGCCTACTAAGTCAAATAATACATAACCGACTACACTAGTCGACTCTGGTGCTATAACTATGCCAGCTATAAATAGGTGTAACAACCTGAATATAATAAGTAATGAGTCAGTGGCTATGTGAGAGTCATAATGACCACCTACGTGCTAAGTGTAGACGTGTGGACCCATCTAACCAAGCGGTCCATCATTAATATCCGCATGTGTTGAGCTTGTCATCTCAACAAGCTTGAGAGTGAGGTGGAGTTAGTGGAACCATTAGAATAACCAAGAGTGTAAAGTGTGCCTAATTTTGGAAAAGTGAGTTTGAGAGAAGGTGAAAGTAGTTGCAAGATGCAATGGTTCCTTAAATAAGTGAGAAGTGAGAGAGGCTTGAGAAGTGAGTTCATTGATGCTGAGAAGATTGTTCTTGAGATTTGGAACATAATAAACTTTGTGTACCTTAATGATGTGGTTGAATGGAAGATCCACTTTAATGGTACCATAGCCTTTAGCTTGTTGGATGCTGTTGTCCCCCATGGCTACATTGAGAGGAGTAGACATCTCTTTGAAATTCACCAACTATTATTTGTGGAAGGTCATATGATGAGTAGCTCGAAATTCTAGAAACCATGTATATTTTTCTTTAGAGTCTTGGTGAGGTACCCAAACACTTGTAGCTAGGCTGATGATGGTGTCTGATTGATCTTCTGTGTCATAGTTTCCAATACTAAGAAAGTGATATTTCCCTCTTGAGTGATTTTTATCAAATCTATCTCTTTGTGGATAATCTTTTTCTATATGATCTTGTCTTTTACAAACATTGCATATGAGATGGTAGTGATGATTTCTAGAGTGTTTGTATCAGGGAAGAAATGAGGCCCATATTTCTCTCTTGTTATAATCAGGGAGAGTGAACATATTTATGAAGGTGATTACCAATGGTAGATATTGGATCCATTTCTTGGGTTTGCGGCAACAATATGCTCTAAGAATATCTTCAATGACTTGGTTGACTCTCTCTATTTGGCTGTTAGTTTGAGGGTGATAGGCTGTACTAAAACATAGTTGAGTCCCAATGGCCTCAAATAACCCTCTCCAGAAGTAAGATGTGAAGAGGGAGTCGTGGTCACTAATGATCCTTTTGGGCAACCCATGGAATCTGAGTATCTCCTTAATGAATAATCTGGCAATATCTGAAGCTTTATCGTTTGTCATGACTGGAATGAGATGTGCAACCTTGGTGAGCATATCTACTATAACCATAATTGCATTATATCCTCCTTGAACTGAAGGTAACCCAATAACAAAGTCCATGCTGATAAATTCCCACTTCATTTGTGTAATGTCAAGAGGTTGTAGCTTCCCAAGCATCTTGACATGCTCTACCTTAATGCGCTAGCAAGACAAACATTCTGTGACATATTTGAGTACATCTCCATTAAGTCTTTCCCAATGGTAGCTCTTCTTGACCGTGTTGAGGGTCTTAACATATTCGGGGTGGCTTGGAAAAGGGGGAGTCATGTTCTTCCTAGAGTATTCTCTGTTTGAGTTTTTTGCTTGAGGGAATGCATAATATTGTCCTAAAATACACAAGTCCTCCATCGATAGTGAATTCTTGATACTTAATCTTAAGTCTGGGGTTTTTGTCATTTTCCAAAATCTTCTTTATTATCTTCAGATATTCTGGGTCATGGCTAGCTTCCTCCTTAGCTAATTCAAGGATAGGGTTACTAGGCATTGACACCATAGTTGCTAATGATTCCGTCATTGAGGGTTCCTTCATAATAAGAGAGTTGAGGAACGCCTTGCAACTTAAGGCATCGGCGACCACATTCTCTTTACTAGGCCTATACCTGATCTCAAAGTCATATTATTGCAGAACCTCAATCTAACGATATTGCCTCATAGTGAGGTCAACCTAGGTGAAGATCCATTTGAGGCTCTTGTGGTCCATGACCAAGGAGAACTTGTTGCCAAGAAAATAGCATTTCCAAAGTTTGAGAGCATGAATAACTGCTAACAACTCTAGGTCATGAGTAGCATAATTCCTTTCATGGGTTTTTAGTTTCCTTGAAGAATATGTTATAGGATTACCTTCTTGCATTAGTACACAGCCTAGTGCAAGTGAGCTAGCATCCATAACAACTTCGAATTCCTTGCTCAAGTCAGGGAGTTTCAAAATTGGTGCTGTCACTAAGCTATGCTTGAGTTGATCAAAACTTGATTGTTCGGTGGGCGTCCACACTATCGCAACCTGCCTTTTTAATAGATTTGTGAGGGGTGCTGCAATTAAGGCATAGTCCTTAATGAAGATTCTGTACCAACCTATTAGTCCAAGAAAACTACGCACTTCTTTGACAGTGGTTGGTGGAGGCCAGTCTTGGAATCCTTAACCTTTGTAAGGTCTACAGAAATTCCTTCTTCTAACACAATAAATCCAAGATATTTGATTTGTCTCTTGAGGAAGGCATGCTTTTTCTCTTTAGCATAGAGCTTGTGTGTCCTCATGGTCTTAAGGACGATGCGAACTTGGGGTTCATGATTTTTGTCTTCCTTGGAATAAACCAAGGTGTCATCAAAGAAGATAAGTACAAAATCATTGAGATATGGTCTAAAAATGTCTTGCATTAGCCTATTAAATGTGGCAGGGACATTAGTCAATCCAAAGGACATTACTGTGAATTCAAAATGACCATATTTAGTATTGAATGTCGTCTTAGAAATACCCTCATTCTTGATACATATCTAGTAGTATCCTGACCTCAAGTCAATTTTGGAGAAGAATTTTGCTCCCTGCAATTGATCAAGTAACTCGTCTATCCTTGGGATAGGATACTTATTTTTTATGGTTACTTGGTTCAGGCCTCTATAATCGATGCAAAGGCAAAGTGTACCATCCTTCTTCTTTTGGAACAAGACTGGAGTCCCCCCAAGGAGAATTGTTGGGGTGTATGTACCCTTGGTCCAATAGCTATTTGAGTTGTTCTTTTAACTCAATAGCTTCAGGAATGGACATCTTGTAGGACCTTTTTGCAATTGGTGCAACACCTAGTATCAGCTTAATCTCATGATCCACTTCCCTAGGCAGTGGTAATTCTCTCAATTATTTTGGGAATACATCCGCGTACTCTTTTAACCATGACAGTTCTTAATTGGAGTCCTCTACCTGTTCTTGCTTGTTTAGCTTGATCGGATAGACGGGTAATCCTTTCCTTATTCCTTGAGCTATTTGATTTGCCTTGGCTAGCTGGATCTTTGGTTTACCCACTTCTCCTTGAGTTATAACTAACTCACATTTAGGATCCCAAAAGGAAACTTGGCCTTTCCCACAATGGATGTGAGCATCGTTGGGGACTAGCCAATCCATCCCGAGTAGGCACTCATGGACTCCTAGATTCATTACTCTGAACTTAACATATGTGGGCTCTTTTTTGAGTAGAAATTCCACCTTAGCAGTTTGTCTAGTGCAAGTAATTTCTCGCCCATTTGCTGGTTTGACAAGAAAAATAGGTGCAGCTATAGTGGTTATTCCTAACCTTCATGCACAAGCTGGTGAAATGAAAGAATGAGTACTGCCACAGTCAACTAGGGTTTTGAATTTCTTACCTTGGTAATCCCATGGAGTTTGGATCATTGAAAATTGGCAATTTGGCCCCTCTTTATGGAGAGCGGCATGAACTGATGCCCTCTCAATCTCAACTTCCATGGACGGGTCTTCTTCTTTGTTGATTTCCTTAATGGTGATATTGGAAGTTTTTGCCCTTCCGATTTTGCTGCACGACCGCAGCCATGGGTAGCCCTAGCTTGCCCCCACTGAATTTTCCTTGACGATCGTCTTCGTCAAGTTTGGGTCATTCTCTTTTGAAGTGCCCAGGTTCCTTGTAGTAAAAACATCACAGAATTCGGTCATTTCTTTGAGTGGGGACAAAGTCACTAACTGCATTTTCCCTCGGCTTCTTCCATTGGCCTTGACTCTGTCCTTGCATCCTTTTAAATTGAGCCTTCATCATCCCTAGATTCTGGTCTTTGTGAGACCATGGTCTATTATTCTTGGATTTTGGCTGGACTTCTCGGGCAATGGGTCTCGCTCTTATCAATGCATCTTGTAAATCCGAAGGATACATTGATTCCAATCAAGTGTTCATTGGTGGATTTAGCCCATCACAGAACTTAGAGACTTGTTGTGAAATACTCATTGTCCGGGTGTATTTTAACAAAGAGATAAATTTTGAGTAGTATGCCTCCAAAGACAAGCCCAACTATTTCAACTTAAAGAACTCATTCATCTTCTGAGTTCTGTATGTAGGTGGCATGTACCTTTCATGTACTGCTTCTTTTAACTTAACCCAAGTTACTGTGCTTTCCGTGAGACTACTTGATCTTTACACCATTGCTTCCACCAGAGCCTAGCTTCGCGGATGAGTTTGAGCTTGGCAATCATAGCCTGGTTTGCAGGTGCTGTTCCTGTTGCACTAAAGTAATCCTCCATGGATTCAATCCATACTTTGGCATCGACTTCAATAGTCTTCCCTTTCCCATCAAATTCCGGTGGTTTGATTTGTTTGAGAAGAAATTTCTTCTCTTGTGCCTTTGTCGGGCTTAGTGCAAAAACACGATTATTCTGATTTTGCGTTTGGGGTTGTATCTGATTAATCAATTTAAACTTTTACGTTAGGATTACATTTACATATCTCTTCACAACTTATCTCAATGCGTAGATTATTTTTTCATCAATACTATGCAACAAGTCAGATAATCATAAAATTCTCATTTATCCATAAAGAAGCATAAGCCTCAAGTATAATTATTCGGGGATAGATAGAGATAGACTGGGATGATTTTTCTTTCAAGAGATACATCAACACCATGTTAATAATTCCTTATTGGATTTAGTTACAGGAACAAAATAGTAATATGGGTTTGGGGAATGGATTCTCAGGAAGCGGTAAGTCATGGGAAGTTCAGGAAATCCTCATTTTTGATAGCCATGACATTCGGTTTGCCCCATTACTTTAATTCTATCTGCTGGCAAGACTTTGACCACCTCCTCATAGATGTAGCAAGTCTGTTCTACGTGCTGGCGTCCGATGTGTAGGATTGAGTTCACACGTGCCTCATGGAAGATGAATAGCTTGATAATCTTCAAGTCCTCCAACCATTTTAGCCTCTTCAGATTGTTTTGAAGATAGGCAAGTTGGTTGGAATCTATGTAGCAGCAACCAGCACTCAAAGTCCAACGTCTTTCCCCATACAGTGGTCAAGGGTTGTAGAGGTGATCCAGGATTCCCATCATGGCGGTTCTTCTACGATAATTTGAAGAATTCATAGCCATCCTCAATATGATATGAAATATGAGGAACCTACTCCATGCCTCGTAGGTCTGGAAGCAGCAAAAATCTTGAAGTAAGTAAAAAAAAAGTTTTCTAGTGGAAACATCACTTCTCTCTTCCTCATTTAGTCTTATCTTGATTGTTTCATTCATTGTTTTGCTATGATACCAACTATTATGTGCCTGGGTCACGATATGTTTCAGTAGTCCATTGGGAATGTGATCCAAAAGACATTGTCTAGCACTCCCACAGAATGTCACATAGTTTTTTGGATAGTGAATCCCGAGTCTACTCTGCAACGAAGTGTATCGGCCAACCCTATTAGGATCGAACTCAATCCTCCTGGATTTCTAATGGTCAAGTCATTCTACGTCCTTCTAGTATCGCTCTTCAGACAATCTACTTTGCACAGAGCATCTAAATTGGGGCGGACTCATATCGCACTTGGTTCAAATATAATGGGAAACAAGAGGGATGCATCGCTTGACCTCTGTGCCTGTAAGGTAAAGTCCCACTCCAGTCCCCTATAACAATAGGAGCCAGTGTTCTACCTTGCATTATCTAAGGTCAATATGCCATCATGATTTGAATGTTGAGAAGCCTCCCAGTTCTCTGGGACCACCCTACCATAGGACAAACTTGTCGGGGGTTTCTTCCACTCACTTCCCTTGATAGCTTTAGTTTTCTACTTACCTAAGAGCACATTAGTGGTAACACTTACAAGGAGCTTCCTTAATTAACCCATTAGCCACATGTTCCTTTATGTAATTTTATGCACTGACACAAAAACAATTCAGACAGATTCCTTGAAAGTAACCTTTATATTAACATTTCAACTCAGATACAAATCTCATCCAAAGAACGATTCCCAAAATCTGTAAGGATGTGTCTTATTATCCCTCCAAGTTTCTGCCCTTGCACTAGTAATAGGGCCCCGAGAATCCATATCAAGTCACGTAGATTGTTTGAGTGGGACTCGGAGGAAGGAAATTTAGAGCGAGAGTCCCCCCAACATCCAAGCATCCTCCTACGATCAAACTAATCCATAGAGAAACCTCTTGTGATAGGTTCGATCCACATTCCCATCACGGTTATTCAAAACCCCCTTGGATGGGGTTGGCGGCCAGCCAAGGGAGGCTTGGGACGCCCTCCAGGAATTTAACCTGATTCATTATACAAGATTCTTATGAGAGCTTTGGTCTAATAATCCTTTCACAAATAATGCTCCTAAAATTCACAAGCACAAACAATAATGTGGGCTGGTGCTCAAAACACCTGCTAAGGTGCAATTCCTTTTTGAGCACTTAGCATTCAACCATCGGATTCTCTTGCCTTGGTGAGACTAGCCATGATGTGTTTTCATCAAATCCTCGATGTTATCTTTCATATCTCTAGCATGACAGAGGTATTCTAGGTACAAGTCCTCTTGCTCTTGGATGAGTAATCTATGCTTCATCCCTTGATTATCCTTGCAATAAGAATTACAACTCGCCTTTAGTAGGCGCTACCCTTCCCATTATTATCCCCACGAAACACTGCCCAATCCTCTAGGATTAGGGTTTTCCCGTAAGTGGAATTAAGTCATCCTATATCACTCTAGGCTCTATTTAGGGTCCCTCCTATTCTCATTATCTCACTCCTTTGATTTCCTTGCAAAAGTCGTTATCAAGTACCTCATGTACGATAAGAATAACTCTACCGTAGTTTGGATGACCACCACCATCATGGGGTTTTATTTTTTCATGACAGCAAACTCTAGATTGCTATGAATAGTCGCATGTTTGTGGGCATTTATGATCTCGTCAATGAGTGTGGAAGGAGAAATCAGTGGTCTCATGGGTCGGAGTGTTTCCATCGTCTTGATAGTTGGGTCACAAATATCGCTCTAAGGTTTATCTATTGATCGGGAATCCTTGGGAATAACATACGTGAGTTGACCTTCTTACTTGGACAATTTTAAATAGTCAAATTATTCGTGTCATTACCTCAAGCAGATCGGAGCTTGTATGTCTTTCAAGTATTCATTATTGTAGATATATTTTTTTATGATTCAATGAACGCAAGTATCCTAATTCATGCACATTACAATCATGGGGTGTAAATGCAATTTTGTGAAAAAAAAAGAAGAACACTTTTATCTCCTTCAATTCCTTTCTCTTTGCAAGTGAAGCGGAAAATGAATACTCTACCTATGCAAGCGAAGAAGAACTTAACTCTTTGCACATGCAATGAAGCAAGAATGTATTGCTTTTCATGGATGCACTTACTTCTTGCAAAAAATGGATGCAAATATTTCTTTATTAACTAAGATACTTAGGATCCTTCCTTGCAATCATATGACGCAACTTTCCTAGATGCAAGTTTGCTTCATGATTTCTTTGATGAAAAACGTCAATCCTTGATAGTCCGTATCATTTTTTAATGCACTCGAGTGCAAACATCTATTGATTCCTTTTCTCTCTCTTGCATGCCAATTCTAGTGCAAAAAATTTAATGCTCCAAGAACAGAAACCTATACAAAATCCCCTAATTTTTGTGTGCATCAATGGGAGCAAAATGGCTGCCGCCATGCCATCATTGAGTTGGAAGGGATAGTGGGGGGAGGAGGGAGGTGGCACACGTGTGCCCCTCCTCCTCATCGTCGTCTTCGTCATCACCGTCGCCTTCATCATCATCATCATCTTCTCCTACTTCATCATCATTGTCTTCTAGACCTACTTCAGCTTCCCCTCCCTTCCGCCAGCTCTGGCAACATCGATAGGGGGATGTAAAAAATTTTGCAATAATTTTAATTATTTAGGGGGATTATTACAGAGATTCCCCAATAAGTGATGTAGTTAATAAGAGTTAACACTCATGTACAAGGAATTACCAAGTTCAATGTACTATGATCAATCCACAAAGGGGAGTAAGCTCAAAGCTTTTTGAAAATGTTTGTACTTCTCACAAGGCAAAGCCTTTGTAATGTAGTCTCGCACAAAGGCCAAGTTAATCTGATCTATAGAGCATCTCTCTATGACATAATGATTATGTGCCTCAATGTGCTTAGTGTAAGCATGAAACACATGGTTCCATGCACCTACCAATGTACTTTTTCTATCGATGAAAATGGTGGTGATAGATGACTTCAACACCCAAAATCAGCCACAAGGCATCTAAGTTGAACACACACAATTGTAGTTGTAAAGGTTGACTTGTACTTGGCTTCACAGCTAGAAGTGGCCACAATGGGTTGTTTATTCCTTAACCAAAATATGTATGAGTTGAGAGTTGTCGTCCTTATTCACTATGACAACAATGTAATTTCAAGGAATTGAATTGTCAAGAGTGGCTTTTTGAGAAGGAGGTGGCACTGATAGTGACAATCCATCATGCTTTCCATAATTCTTCATTGAGCATATAACAACACACACGAGCTATCTCTTTATAAGGCACTTTTTAAAAGAAGCCATCTGATCATCTTGAAGGTCTTTGAGATGAGGTAGATGTACTATGCAACATCACTCTGTGTTTATGAATGCACCAAACTTGCCAACTCATTCATGAGGGAGAGTCATGCTTTTTAGTATGGCTTAATCCATTACTATGGTTTTGACACACTTGTGCTCAACATAAGATAATATTATGATGATTATTGATGCGCATGGAGTGATTAGATTTTGTAGAAGACAAGAGTTAAGTTTATTATTTGATGTTGAGATGCTTCGGTGCTACTTGATATCGAGATCTAGAGTGTATATAGAGTGTGTTATTAGAATATGTTGTTGTTGGATGGGTGGTGTTTATGAGATGGTCTTTGCTAGTTGCTTTATCTTTCAGAGGGTCCAAGGGTTTAAAAAACTTATTGTAGCAAGAAAATTGATTTGGCTTGAGGCTAGCACTAAGCCACTTACCTATACCGATGATCCTTTCTTCTCTTCTCTTTGGGTTGTGATTGGGGTTTTCTCTTATCTTTGCTCGTGTGACATCTTTTTTGTACCCCCCCACTAAGGAGCACCGGTAGTGGTTTGGTGTTATTACTTGGTAGTCATTGATCACAAGATGGCTACTTTCCATGGGTGATTGAATGAAGATGTTAATGCTTGGGTTGATTATGTTGAGCACCATGTGCAAGGAATTCATATTGTAGATAATGAAGATAAGGTGGGTTTTTTTTTTTGCAGGGATTCGAAGACTATGCTTTGGAAGTTATCAGTTGTGTATCAAATGTTATTATCAACAATTGGGAAAGCCTCTCATTTTTTATACGGAGTTTCTTCTTCGTTTGTCCTACAGGTTCTCGTATAAGTGATCAGATATACATGAAGTTTCAAGGATTGTACCAATGTTGACTCGATAACATCAGAGAGATGGAATGCTATTATGAGGATTACAGAGATGTATTGGATCCAATATGGCAAAGAGTACAGGATTTTGCATATAGGGTATTCTAGAAACACAGTGATCAAAATGTTGAAGAGAAGAAATGTATGTATGTAGATGAGAGGGAAGGATATACGTCAATGGATAATTCCTTTGTTATGGGAGAAAGTTCATTTTTTTGCAAGTATTATTGTGGTGATTCAAGAGGTGTTCTATATGATGATGAAGATGTTGGTTTGGACTCCTCGTTTAGTGAGGGGGATCTTAATGTTTCTTTTGGATTTGGTAATGTGTTGAGTAATGTTGTTAGTCATCATGATGAAGATATGCATGATGATTGTGGTGATGTTTCTGGTGTTGTTGGTGATGAGTTGGTTTTAGAGGTAGCCGATGAAGATTGTGTATTTGAAGGAAGTAGACTTGAGCACCTAACCTATATGCTAGAGAATGTGAGAATTCTTGACATTGAGTACTACTTGAAGTTGGATGATGCTTCTTATGTCGACAATATGTTTTTGGATAAACTGGAAAGCAGTGATGATGATGCTGAGCATGTTGCATGCCAAGAGTTGATGCAAAGTGGTGTGAATAGAGAAGAATGTCCACTTGATATCTTTTCCTCTACTTTTGATGAAGACTTTTTTAATAATATGTACTTTTAGGCTTTACTTGGGGGTGATAGTATGGGCAAAGCACTTGTCTGGAATGTCTCTTTTGAAGCCTCTCATCTTCAACTAGCGTATGCACTAGAGGATACTGTGAAGGATGTTGGTACTATGTTTATGTTGGAAAAGGCAGCATACGATATAATTATGAAAGAGAACCAAGGTATGCTAATAGAGGAGGCTATTCCTAGTATTTGGCAAAGTATTTGTTGGAATGTATATAGCAATGTGTGGTGTCTAAGGTATCAAGGAAGGCTACACAATAAAGCCAATGGGATTACTACTTGTGATGAGAAAGTGGTATGGGATTTGAGGTGTGGTCAAATCTATTGCTTTGTTTAGACCAAGTCAAAGGAAGAAATTGTGTTTATTGGTATGTATATGCCTACAGGGATACAAAAGCTCGTTTGAAACTTCTTGGTTCTTTGTAGGATTATCTTCATCTTTAATCAAGGTGGACCGCTCCACATTGAATGTTGGCAAACTTGGGGGAGGGCTAAATATATCACGTGTCTTTGTGAAAGTTGGATCTGCCTTAAATAAGTTAGAAAACTTCTAGAGAATGGTACGAGTTCACATTGGCATGGCCTGACAGCTTTAGCAGTCTCGAGATTGATTTTGGAATATGGTGGGTAGTACAGGGACCATACTAAATGTTGGATAATCTAACTCGTTCCGAGAAGAACATACTCGAACATCTCAAAGAATATTGGGCACAAGAATGTACCTAAGGCTCGTGAATTTGTTTTAAAAGCATTTTAAAACAAAATTAGAATACTTTTAAAAGTATTCTAAAAGTATTTTAGAAGAAGAAGTTGAGATTTTGACATTGGGAAAAAGTTTCTCGTGCTTAAAAGCATGAGCGGAAAGCTAAGAACATCTTCTTAGCTTTAGAAAAATCTAAGGAAATGATTAAAAATCCAGCGGATTAAAGGCTATATAGAAGCATGGCTCAGCGTGCACGAGGGGGGAGGAAGCACAATAGAGACTTCAGTGTAATATGGGAGAGTTTGTCGTCCTTATTCCCTGCGACAGCAGTGTAATTTCAGGGAGCTGCATCGTCAAATCTGGCTTTCTCAGTTTTTTTTTGTGGTGGGGGGGCACTCACCTCTCAACTTGTTCACACTCCCCTCACCCACTCAAAACAACACAAGAAGAACACAAAGATCTAAGAACAAAGGTATGCTCTTGTATTACTGAAATGAAAGAAGATACAACATAGCCACACCTTCAAACTCACCTTGTGACACCGCACATGTGAGGTTCACCACAGAGTATCAAGTAGAGGGCCTCAGTTGAGCACAGCTATATGGATCTCGATAGTGGTGTGCTCAACTGAGGCCCACAAAGTATGGAGATCACATGTAGAGGGCCTCAGTCGAGCACACCACTATCTCCATATAGGTGCATTTGGCTCCAATATCCATGCATAGCTACAAAGTCCCAAAATTGGGAAAAGGGGGGAGGGGGACCTCACACTCCCTCCCCCCCCCCCCTTTCAAAGAGCTTGAAGTCCCTTGCAAGTTGTTGAGCATTGGGTTTCTTATAACGATGCCTTGCTAACCCTTTACAAACTAGCCTAAGAAAAGATACAATGCTTTATATACCTATTACAATCTAAGTATTGGCTCAAGATACATTGACAATATTGGCATGGTTCTCCTTGAGCCAGTTGGTGAAGACTTCTTGCTGCATCCACAAGCCTCCACTTATGAGATCCAAGTGGCTTCCTTGAGAGAGAGCCATTTCCACTTGGTGAGGTATTTAGGGTAATCTCGGCATCCCCAACATCGAAGGATTGCCTTGAATGGGTCATTGGAATGAAGTAAATGTACATACCATCCCCATCATGTGTCCAGGTGGAACCATCACAGAAGGTAGGCATGAAAAGCATTATGCACACATATACTCTCTAACAAGTCCAATTTGTAGGCGACTTCATTGATGGGTTTTGTAACTAAATATGGTCCATAATATATGTGATTGAACTTGGGGTCATATTCTTCGCTAATGGCATATGCTTGGAACTAAATAGGGCCATATCCCCCTTACTAAAGAGGACTTCCTTACTTTTTTTGGTGTCTTGTTCTACCATGCTGACTTTACTATATTCCAAGATCTTCTTAGCTATTGCATTTCTACTTCTCCACTTAGAAACTCTTTTGAATCTTGAACCTCTACTTGCATGATGCCTAATGCCAAAGCCAAGGGGGTGATGACCTCCTTCCCCACAGCTAACTCAAAAGGAATGGAACCTATAGCTTTGTGGATTATTCAGCTATAGTAGTAGAACTCTAGACATCTAGGTAGAGGGCTCAATCCTTTTGATCCACTTGGGCATAGCTTCTGAGATAGACCTCAATGCCTTGATTCACCCACTTTGTGTGCCTATCTGTCTAAGAGTGGAAGATAATGAAAATTGTAGGTGGGTTTCTGTGGTTTTGAAGACTTTCTTCCACATCACTCATGAGTCTTCTATCTCAAACTAACAAAATAGCCAAGGGAACCCTAAGTAACTTCAAAACATGTGAAGAAAAGGCGGGCCACTTCCTTGGCAATGAGTGGTGTCTTCGTTAGGATGAAGTGGGCTTGCTTGGAAAAATGGTCTACCAGTACAAAAATAATGATGTAACATTGTATTCAAGGAGTTTCACAATGAAATCCATGCTTATGACATCACATGGGAGATTTGGTATGGGTGTTGTTAAAGTAAGCATGCCGACTTAAAGCAAGGGGCCCTCATCATCTAACATGTCAGCGACTTCACATAGTCAATGACTTCTCCCTTCATCTTGGGCCAAAAGAACCGCATCTTCAAGGCTTCTAAGGTTTGCTTTTCCCTTTGTTTCCTCCCAACTTCCCATTGTGCATTTCATGCAAAATTATCTTCAACTCCACAATTTGGGATGTATAGTCTCTTGACTACAAAGAGAGTGTCTTCTTCTAGATTGCAGATTCCATGAGGCATCTTGTCAACTTTCACTTACTGAATCAAGCCTTCACCAACTCTTGAAAACTACTACTAAGCATGCTTTAATTGCTCTGAAGTGTGTCTTGCAACTTAATGCATCTTCTATCTTGTTTGTGAAACCACACTTGTATTTGATTTCAATGTTAAACTCCCCGAAAAAATCTAGCCATCTCTCGTACTTTATGGACAACTTTGGTTGGGAATTGAAGTATTTTACTTAGATAATGTCCATGAAGACCACTATGTGTTTGTCTTGGACATAATATCTCCATCTCCTAAGATAATGTATTATTGCTAGCATCTCCTTCTCATGTGTACTATAACATGTCTCTACCTTTGTGAATTTGTTTGATTCATACTAAGAAATTGGGTGCTCGTCCTACATCATACTCCCCCAATGCCATGGTCAGACGCATTTGTTGATATCTTAAGGGGCTTCGTAAAGTTGTCACTTTGAGCACTCATGTCTTGTTCATGCACTCTTTCATGAGGTCAAATGCCACTTATTGCTCTCCCCTCCACTTGAAGTTTCCTTCCCCTTTTGTTAGTCGAGAAAGTGGAGCCATTACCATATTGTCATCTCTCATAAACCTGTGAATATGATGAATCCTAATAACTCCCAAACTTCCTTACCATTTTGAGCATAGGCTAGTTCTTAACCATGTCTACCTTCTTTGGTCCCACCTTAATCCCTTCTACCATGAATCCCAAGAACGCAACTCCTTGACAACGAGCTCGGACTTCTCTAATTTTTCCTTGAATTTCTATTGCCTTAACTTCTCAAAGACTCTTCTCAAGTATTCTTTGTGTTCCCCTAAGGTTTTGCTATAAACCAACAAATCATCTATGTAGATTATGACAAGCACATCTATATCCTCCCTAAAGACTTGATCCATCCACACACGAAATGTCCTCGACCCATTACTAAGTCCGCATTCTAGAACTAGCCACTCATTGCTCCCATACCTAGTGCAAAAGCCTATCTAGATATCTTCTTCATTTATGTAAATTGATTGTAGCCAAATCTAAGATCTATGTGACTCAAGTATTTGGCTCCATGTAGCCTATCAAAGATCATTCACTAGGGGCATCGAGTAGAGTGTGACAATCCAGCCCTTGGAATCCCCCGCGGGGCATGCCTGCGACCCCTTGGAGGCATCTCGCAAGACCGCAATGTGTCGTGTCGCAACACAATTTCCCAACTCGTCATGCACTCCATGCACACCTCAACACAACTCAGCACCAAAATTCACAGAGTGGTCCATCTTGAAGGCAAAGCCCACATTCATAAAGGGGAACTCTATACATCACAAGCCAAAGGCACAAAGCATCTCAGTTCGCTAGTGAGGGCTGGCGCTATCAACACACTTCCAAGCACAACTCGACGTTGCACGGCGATGAAGCTAAGGTACTAATTCTTGATGGTGATCTTGTTGAGTGCCCTATAGTCTATGAATACCTCAATCCTCCATCCTTCTTCTTCTTCACATAGTTACTTCTTTAGCTCCAACTCTGCATACAGAGCCTTGATTGGTGGTATTAATCCTCGAATTGACTCAATCTTATTATCTACATCTCTCTTGAGAGGTAGTCCCCTAGGAAGTTCTAGAGACCACATCTTCCACTTCATTGCTCCCTACGTGGAACTTGGATGTTCATGCTTCCAAGGATCTCATCATGCATAAGCATCCCCTGCTTCTTATTTCATGGACTTCTTCATCTACTTGATGCTACACACCATTATCCTAGGCCAAATGATGATACTTACACTAACCACAAGTCCTTTTGGTACCTCACTTTGAGTCAAGGCCCTTGGGTTGCTTGATTCCAACTTTGCAACTTCACAAGAGGATCCCATTAAACTTGGTTGCTACTTTTCTCTCCTTTGGTTTGTCTTCTTTTGCTTGCACCTTCACTAGGGTTTTACTTGTGGTAGTTGTAGTCGCTCACATAGGATATAGACGACTCCTTGCATCTCTCTCAACATTTCATTCACTCCCTTCTCAAACATTGCTATCACATACTTTTCAAAGATCGGACGCAGATAGCTCACGTGGTGAATCCCGGAAGGTCCCCAAGAACAAAGTACTCTACTTTTTAGCACAAAAATCCATGTAAAAGCATGCACGACAAGAGGCAAGAGACAAATTGGGTTCAATCTCCCCCATGCCTTGTGTGAGCGCTTCACAAAGCATGTATTTTATGTATATTTCCAATCTTCATGCTCAATAATAGCCCAATTACAAAAATATGACAAGCTTTTAGCTTTTGAGTTTGCTTTCTACCAAAAATAGGAAAATAAAGCTAATGAACGGTGCCCATAGTGTCTGGCACGCCCAATCTCAATGTCCGAATAGAAATAACATATCCAGGCGCATAAGCGCATACAAAATAATAATAAATAATCGATGTCTCAATAGACATAACAAAATATAGGCGTGGCGCCTATCAAAATCTAGTCCAAGAGTCGAAAACCCGCTAGACTCCGATGCTTTCCTCCGCCACTGCTGCTATCTCTACACATCAACTGAAGCATTCACAATCGTTAGTAAAATAACACAATTAAACCGACAAAAGTGAATACCTAACAATCTTCAGCTACAGAAATAAATCAACTGGTTAGAAATAAATCCTAACCTTAATTTATTACGAGTGCGCACTCTAAACTCATAAACGTTTATTAATTTAATATGCATTTTGCGGAATCACCCGCTATGGAATCACCCATGTACACACTAAATTAATGAAACGCCCGAAAAGGACAGGCGTCCCCATCAACTTCTCGCACAAAGAATCCTCTTTGCGTATGAGCCCCGGTTATCTAAGTTTACGGAATCCACCGTAAATCCTCACGGAATCCACCGTGGAATACCCAATGAATTTAAGGCCCGAAATGACTTCAATGTTATCCATAGGTATCATTAGGAAGTTTAACTTGGCCTTCCACTACCCTACTTCCACTAACACCAAAAATATTTGCTTCACCTCCTTGGCTTTCCCTTGAGCCAAGGTCACAGTCAGACCTTTTGGTGCCTTGGATAACATCAATCCATGCCTTATCGCACATTCTAGGGTGACAAAGTTGTGGGTCGCACATGCATAATATGTATATTGCAACCACTTATGTGACCATGCATTGCAAGCTAGCACTCACTATGCCCACTCTTGGGTGTTTCTAGGTCTCTTCACTTCCATTTGGGATCTCCATGATGCGTGGGGTTTGTGGCTCTTCTCCTCCATAAAAATTGAAACAGCTTCCTCCCATAGACGAGACTTGAGATCTCCACCATGATGTACCTAACCCACCCAACCCCTAGAATGAACTCAAGGTCAATCTTTGCAATGATTGCTTCCCCATCTTCTAAATGCTTCCCTTCATACCAAGGTGGATGTATCAACTAGCTACATCCTTCTCTAGGTAGATAGTCGCTGCCCCTCTCTCATCTAGCATGCTTCAAAAAATTGTCTACCACTATCCACTTCTTCAAGATCAACCTCTCTTCATCTCATATTTGGTTGGTTGAGATACCTTCTAAGCTCTCATTATCTATACTGTCAATGGTTGAGTTCTGCTCCTCCTTTCTGTCCTTCTCATTGAAGGACTCCAATTGCTCCTCTTTCTCTTCTACTCTCCCCCTTTCTAGCTGCCTCTTCAATCTTCCTAGCTGATGCTTGTTAACCCTTCCACCTCTCTTCTTCTTCCTCTAATTGTAGTTTCATCCATTCTTTGTGTACTTCGTTGTCAACCTTCCTTCGGCCTTCTGCATACTCTTCAATAGGGAGCATGATGGACAGCATGCTTCCTATTTGTTTCTCCAAACCAGCCAACTGTTCTTCGGCTTCTCTCCAATCAAGTCCATGTATTTTCTTCTCTTCATCTCTTATGGTAGGGGTAGGAAATATTGCTCAACTATTGGGTACTAGGGAAATCTACACCTCAACTTTAGATTGCATGTTATGGGAAATGTCGCTCTTCAGCTATTGGACGCTAGACCTTCAATCTCTCTTCTATGACCATGCCTAGGCTCAGGCAAGAATCGCTCTCATGCCAAGTGTAATGTGTCTACACTCGCTCACTCTCCCCCTCACCCACTGTGCATTACACAAATGAAAGAAAGGCACAACATAGAGGGTCTTAGTTGACGACACCACTATCTTCATATAGGTGCATTTGGCTCCAACACCAATGAATAGCTACAAAGCCCCAAAGTGGTTGGGTTTGGCGGGATGGTGTTGTGGTGTGGTGGGTTTTGTGTGCACTCGCACACTCAAGCGATGTGCATGTAGAAGACCAAAGTCCAGGGTTCAAGCTAAAACATCTAAACTCAAATGTGGTATTAATAAGCTGCATTGACCTGTGATCATATCTTAATTCTGTGTTTTGATTACTGAAAGATGCCCTTTAAGTACCTCCTCCATTAAGCCTGTAGCTGTGCTATGAATAGTTTGATAGCCACCCACCCTTTAAAATATGCTTTTCTAAGCCTATCCATTTTAAACACATTTCTTCTAGCTTTGTGTATCATACAATGAGGACTGTTGTGACTATTGTCAATAGTCTGTTTCATCAGTCCCTCTATCATATGGAACCATTGTGGACTGTTGTGACTATTGTCAACAGTCTGTTTCCTCAGTCCCTCATCATATGGAACCATTGTTCACCAGCACTGACGCCATTAGAAAGCAGTATAACATAAATAGCTGGCAAAGTCAGAAGTTAGAACTGAAAGCCTCAAACTGTTGTGCATAAGTCAAGTAACATGTAACAAGCTACCAGAGTTCAGGAACTGACACACGAAATAAATTAAGCCCTCAAAGTGTCATGCACAAGTCTTACAGATGTAAAATAAGCAGCATGTTAAGTGTTCCAACATTTTTCTTGTACTGATTGTATCTTAAGAGGTAATTCAGAGTCCTGTCTCAGCACAACCCATCCTGCAGCATTTTAGCTTTATTCTAAACAGCAAATCTAATAATGAGCCTTGACAGTAGGCATTCACACCCTACTCACAGTTGACATACAAATAAAAAGATCTGGCCTATCTCAAGGCCCCAGCCCTCTCTATTCAACAAGTAATTCAAAACTCTTATTCCAGAATACCTCCTCTGCTGATCAGGAGGGGAAAAAATTGTGCCAAGTACATCTAAATTGATGTACAGAAAAGTACGCAGTTTTGCAGGCTATAACAATGCACAGATGGCACTCATTGGAAATCATCTGTTCTTTACCAGGTCAAATGTTAGTAGCCTAAAATTTTCTTGAAATGAAAGACTACTTCCAGTCGTGGGTAGAACCAGCTAATTTGCAAATAAGAAAAGCTGCAACTGGTAAAAGCTCTACCAGAAACAGGGGACAGGCCTGCTCTCTGCGTACCTTCTAGACAGATGATAAAATGTCATAATGCTTCAAACAAGAGACCCAAACACACAAGAAGGGTTGGCAAGCTTCTTCTGCCTACCTACAGACGGCCAACCTGTTGAGGAGGTTGAGGAACAGGCTGTGCTAGAGAATAGGGAACCTGCATTACACCCACTGGGGCACCAGGAATTAGAGGCCTTGGCAAGGGAGCACCCGACACATAAGGACCAGTAAATCCAGTTGAGGGGATCATTACTGGTGTACCAACTGTAGAGCCCAATGACCCAGATATAGGTTGCCCAACAGCTGCGCCAAAAACTGGGCCTTCTGAAAGTCCTGATGCAGAGCTGGATGAATGGCCTGCTATCCCTTGACCTGTAATAGGACCCTGCCCAGACTGAGCAGCATCTCCATTAACACTGGTAATATCATGAATGCTGGACCTTCTCCTGTCCTTTTTTATTGAATTTAACCGGATAAAATACTTCTGTGCATGACTTGCCACCTGAGTGGGCGTCCTTGTTCTCACAAAATTTCTAGATATACTTCGCCAATCACCTTTTCCAAACTTGGCTAATCCAAGTAAAAATGACCTGCATAAGCACCCAACCATTAATTGTTAAATGCAAGGATTCACGGTTCAAAAAAGGAGATTATAGCTCACGTAAGTCTCCCCAACTCCCAAAAAGATCCAACACTTGCCAGCATAGATCCAACAGCATTAGTGAAATCAAGCAAAATCTGCATCACGTGTTGGAATGTCAAAGTGTTTCATTTGATAATACATAGACAATTAACATCAATGAAAGACAAACTAAAAATTAATTTAACACTAAGTCTCTTGTTTGCTTGCATGATAGGTAAAAGAAATCCTTGAGCACATTATCCATACTTTTCAAACTCATAAATCACAGCTTATTTAAGCCTCCAGCATATTTTCCAGACTTATCAGAGCTTAAGAGAGTGTATAGCTTAGATTATTTAGCCCACCATCAAAACTTACACATACTGCACAGCATAAGGGAGCTCAAAATAACTCTGCTCAGTTGAACGACAATAAGTATCTTTTTTTTTTTTAAAGTTTTAGCAATTTCAAACAAGACATTAACATCATATGCACTTATTGACCACTACAATCCAACTCAAAAGAAGAATGTGATGCACTAGTGCAGTCACCAGATTTCTCAGTCTTTGCTACAACCATAACAACCATATTATACTATCTGCAGATTTGTAAATGTCCACCTTGTTTTGAAATATCTAGTGCCATAAACTTTAGGGTAATTAAAGATGGTGTTTGTTGTCCTTTTTTAGATGCATCATAATGGACAAGGTTTAGATGTTGCAGAACTCCAAAGATTTAGATCTTCGAACCTACCCTCCAGATATTATGATCAGATCCAAAGATGGAACATCTCAGCTGTGGAATAAGGATCTTCTATTGACACAATCAACATTATTCTAAAGCAGTGAAGCCACTTAGGTGTGGCTCCACAGTTCAAGATTCACAAAATCAGAATAGTTCAGGAAGGTCACATGTCAGGTCAATCGATCTTGTTATCCACCATCTTATACATTTTACATCTGCTAACAGAGGGAAGACTAGCTTGCACAACATAGACATTCTTGGGGTTTTCCTCTAACATTCAAAATCCAGGTAAGAACAACTGTCGAGACACGAGCACCCATTGGAAGAGAACATAAACTTCAGACCTATGAGTGTAAATCCCATAACAACAGTCAGAGCCACTACACAGCATAAAACTGTCCAGTGTGTGCAGCAGAAGAACAAATGAAGACATAAACCATGAAGCCATGGAACTCATAGCAGCAAGAAACGTCAGAAACATTTAGAAATTAAACGTCAAGAAAGTGTTTCGTACTCGGGTTTTTTTATATAGGAATTTTTTATACTTTTAACTAGGGAAAGAGGTTCTAAACCTCTATGGAACTCTCTCATAAACAAAGAAAAACCAATTGAGCTTGAGTGATAATACACGAGAGTCAATTGAGAATAATATGCTACATATCCATGATCCATTATTGACTTGTCACTTATGTCAAAGTTTGTCTTTGGACAAGCTATACTATGGTTTAGAACTCAAACACTATGATTTAAATATATCATACAAAGAAAATTGAAATAAACATGTAAATAGCCTATGCCCAATATGGACAAAGTCCAAGTTGCAACATCCTTCTCATTCCAAAACAAACTAATAAAATGCTAAAATCTAGAATGAATCATAATATATCAAAGATAACTCATAAATGAGACTAAAGTCATACAATAATCAACTCTCAAGATAGGAATAGATACTAGATTGACATAGTCCAATAACTAAATAAAATCCCAAAAAAGTCAATCTCTCATCCAAAATCTTGGGCCCTCATGAGTCATCGTTCAACATCATCATCATCATCATGTTTAACATTGCCCAACAGTTTTTGTCGAAACAACACGCTTTTTACTATCAAAAACATTTCTTTCTTCAAGAAATGTTTCGTAAGTTTCAAAGAAACACATTACTTTGTTGCTATGACGGAACTGATCGGTTGAGGTGTGGTGCTCAACGGAAATGCCTACAAAGAAGGTGGTTGCAAGTAATGGCAATGGAAATAAGCTGCTCTGATACCATTGTTGGCCCACATGTGAAGTAATTACACGATTATTTGATTGAGATAAAAGATAATAAATAAATAAATCAATGCACAATGATACTCGATCACAAAATGAGAGGCCATGTATTAATGACTAAAAAAGAGTACAATGCTCAAGGTGACCACAATGAGTAATGCCACACTTGTGTGCTAATAACGTAAGAAGTGCCTTTTTATAGTAAAACCTAACCCTGCATGGCTTAACCGTCAAATGAAACCCTCATCCCAATGTCGCTTAGAGTAATGCAAAGGGAGCCTAAACAATGCATCAAAGGGCATCAGCATATAGCCCATGAGATGGCCTACAACATCCACATTACGTTCTCTCCAAGGCACCTTCGTGATGGGTTAGCCACCCATTGCTTGGGTATCCAAGGTCCTCTCTGAGTGTCATCGTTGTATGTACTATGATGAGTCATTGTCCTTGTATATTGTATTGTACTAGATCACCCATGATCTGAGAGAGGGTGTTAATGAAAATTGGCAATTCATGAGTGAGTCTATGCATGTTCCAATGGGCTGTGCATTACAATTCCTGATGTGGCTCTGGGCACTAGTTTATTTGAGCATGTTTATGGCTACCTGATCACTTTATGGCTGGCTCACCTATATTTTTGGGGCCCTCGAATGCTGGCCAACCTAATCACGATTCCAATCTATTTATAAGCTAGGCACTCCCTCCTCTGTAATTCATTCATTCATTCACCATACACCTAAAGCAAGCTTTGTTGGATAAAGGTAGCCGATATCAATGCCCACACAACCAGTGACTCACTGTTGTTGATGTATTGCCTCTTTGTCTTGGTTTATGGATTCCATTTCCAAACATCTCTTTCTTATGAGTTTTCTTTGTAGTGTTTTTCTTTCTTCATAGTGTTTCTTTTTTCTCCTCTCTTGTATTGTGGAGTCTATTACACCCAATTGCCATGCTTCAAGCGTTGCACCCATTTCTGGCACTTACACACTATACCACCCTCCCTAATTGCTCAAACACACAAACCTCCCTCTTGTACTACTAAGCCATCTCCTTTGTTGGACTCAAGGAGTGGAAAGGAATCACCTAGATTCTTAGATCCAATGCCGCCCTCCCCAATTGATCCTGACCCTGGACCACAAAAAGGGAGTGGTAGAGTCCAATCATCACAAAGACCCTTCTTGCATTACTTGCCTAAAAAGAATAGATTTGGTATCTTTTGTAAGAAACCCGGCCATGTAGATGACAATTGTTGCTCAAAGGCCAAGGATATTAGGCCCACACCCAAAATCACTTCATCTCACAAATAAGAGTAATTCTACCCACACCAAAGCTATATCCAATACCAATTCCCAATATAACCTTAGTCTAATTTAATGCTCTAGAACTGTCAACTCCAATGTCTCTGTTAGACTCTAACGAAGCTCACAACCAAAGAAGTCTGATTGACAAAATGGCAAGCTAACACCCCCTCTCAAATCCTAGGAGTGTCTCAAGACCTAAGGAACTCATATGATAAAGCATAGAAGCCTAAGGTAAAGGCTTCATGAAGAGATATGTTGTATTGTCCTCCATGGAATAGTAGGAGGCCAATAACTCGAAATTCATGGTCTTCTCCTGTAGAAAATAGTATTGAATCTTTACGTGCTTTGTGCAAGCATGAAACACAAGGTTCTTCGCCAAAACTACGGCACTCTAGTTATCCACGCCCAACTATGTGGGTCTTATTTGATGAAAGTCAATCTCCACCAATAAGCAACAGAGACAGACTGACTACTGGGCGATAGAACAAAGTGCTCAATACTAAACCATAGAAGATAAGGCCACGATAGGCTAATTCTTACTACTACATGATATAGCTCTCGATCCAAGGTAAAAGGCAAAACCTATAGTGGAGCATCTAGACTCCACATCACATGCCCAATCTGAGTAACTCCATCCAACAAGAGTAGCCTCGTCTCCATACATAATCCCATAGGATTGAGTCCCTTATAAATAGTGCAACCCTCCAGTGAGCCTAAGTGGGGGCCTTCTTAAAAGAAGAAAAGAATGCCATCACAAAAGAGTTATCTAGCCTAGTATGGGTGAGCCAAATTAATGATCCAATAAGACACCTATATCGAGTCGCATCTAGAAGGGGATCTCCAATAATCACTATCTTGGACTCAAGGTCCATGGGGCATAAAATGGGCTTACAATCAACCAAACTAAACTCCAAAAGAAGTTCTGATATATACATGTTATAGGAAATAAAAATTCTCTATGTCAACTAATAAATCTCAAGACAAAGGAAGAAGTGTAGGATCCCAAGGTCCATCATGTCAAACTCTTGTCGCAAAATCTCTCATGACCAATCCCCATCTATAAGTCACTCTCTTGTAATAATCAAGTCATCCATATATAAGATGACCAAGGTACACATGTCACCCTCAACCTTGTAGTACAGGTTGGAATCATGATCGAAAGGATAAAGGCCACTTTGTAGAAAGAACTAATCAATCCGTTGATACCAAGCCCTGGAGCTTGCTTCACGCCATGAAGGTCCTTCTGCAACCTATAGACAAGATCCTTCTTTCCCTACACTCGAAAAGGCTGATCAACATAAATCTCCTCCTCAAGGAGACCATTCAAGAAAATAGACTTGATGTCCATCTGATAAACTAGTAACTGACGATGAGTGGCAAGAGCCAAAACAACCCAAATAGTAGATATATGGGTTGCAAGTCGAAATGTCTTGAAATAGTCCAAACTTGCCTTTTTTAGATACATACTCTCCCCCATCATCTCTTCTTACGCATTTTAATTTTAAACCCTTTTAAGTACTAACAAATGCATAAAACCTTTTAAAAGCATCCAATGTCTCACTTTTTTGCTTAAGCAAGTAAACCCATAGCTTTCTAAAATGGTCATCAATAAAAGACACAAAATAACAGAAACCACTATGAGTTTTTATTGGCATGGTGCATACATCAGAATGGACTAAATCCAAGATACATGCCTTCCTAGAGGCTCCATGAGGGTATGGACTCTTTACATGTTTACCAAGAACACAGTCGTCACAAAAGTCAAGCTTTGAGTTTTTCACATCAACTCTTCCAAGTGAAGAAAGAGCCTGCAAACCATTTGGCTCATGTGTCCAAGACGCTTGTGCCATAACTCCATGTGTGACTGCACTTCAGCAAACTGCAACAAACTTTCCAGGAAGTGCCTTGTAGTAGAGATAATATAGAGTCCCCTTTTTACCACCTCTAGTGACTAGCATAGACCCTTTCTATATCTTCCACATTCCACCACTAAAAGTAGTAAAGTAACCTTTGCTCTCTAGCTACCCAACAAAAAGCAAGCTCTTCTTGATGCCAAGTGCATACCTAACATCATGAAGGATCAATTCCTGACCATTTTCAAAAGCAAGGTATATGATGCTTATTCCTTCAATATCACATGCATGATTGTTGCCAAGGTAGACTTTTCCAAGATTACCTTCTGCATAGAAAGAAAAACACTCCAAAGATGGAGTTACATAAAATGAAGCACCGCTATCAACAATCCACGATTGTGACAAACCATAATGAGCTGACAACGAGGCATCTATCACATCCGTTTTAGTCATATACATGTCCTCCACTGTCATAGCATGTGGATCTAAAAATGCAACCAGTAAATCAGCATCTTTAACCTCTTCTATTTCCTCAATAACAGCACTGGATACTACATTTTCTTCTTCTGTCTCTTTAGGGCTAGAGCTGCCATCCTTTTAATTCTTTTTGCCTTTTGCATTAGCCTGGTTCTTGCGTTCTTATACCTGCAGTCAGGCTTTTTATGCCCTTTGTGACCACATTAATAACAAGTTACATCTTGTTGTTTTTCCTTGCTTTTGCTGTGATTTTTGTTCTTATATCCAGCATTAGATCTTTTTTTAATTCTTCTTATTACACTGTAGGCCAATCCACTGTTTTCCCCACTTGCCTTGCGTCTAATCTCTTCATTGAGAATAGAACCACCCACACCATCAAATGTCAAGTTGGGGTTATTGCTCAATGACACAACCAAAGCTTCCCATGAATTGCACAAGGTCATGAGCAAGAAGATAGCCCTCAAATTAGGATCAAAAGCTAGTAAGCCTGCATCTTATAACTGACTCAAAATACCAGTGAAAGCATTCAAATGCTCCGAGGCACACTAATACTCATCAAGCTTCAAGTTGACCAACTTTCGCATGAGATGTACCTGATTGACAGAAATTGTATTCTCATAAGTAGTCTTGAGTTTCTCCCAAATTGCATAGGCAATATCAAGCCCATTCATATCAACCAAGTTATCATCTGTGACTGCCATTTTAATATAAGTAATGGCCTTTTTATTCATTTTAGCCCAATCCTCACCTGGCAAAGCAACATGCTTATGTTCTGCCAAAGCATCATCACAATCCTTTAGAAAGAGTATACCCAACATACGATCTTTCCAAAGATCAAAGCCATTGATGTACAAAGCTTAAAGAGATTCTATGTGTCAGATGTAGATGCCCTACCAGCCACCTTCAGCAATAAAAAACTGCAACAAAGGGTTGAATGCTTTCAACCAATAGCAAGGTTGCTGAATGTAGCAGCAAGTACATACACTTCTACTTCTAAAGTGTCCAAGAAGTAGATGTTGGAGAGCTAGCTATGCAGGAAGAGATTAAATCTCTATATGCAAATGATACTTGGGATCTTGTGTCATTACCAAAGGGAAGGAAGCCACTTCCAAACAAATGGGTGTACAAAGTCAAGACAATTGATGGAAAACCCAAGTACAAGGCAAGGCTAGTTGCCAAAGGTTATGCACAAAAGGAAGGGATTGACTTCCAAGAGGTCTTCTCACCTGTTGTGAAGATGACCACTTTACGTGTGCTTTTTGCTCTTACTGCTATTTTGGATTTAGAGTTGTATCAAATGGATGTAAAAACAGCTTTCTTGCATGGTGACATTGATGAGGAAATCTACATGAAACAGCCCGAGGGCTTTGTAGTTCCTGGAAAAAAACAGATGGTATGTAAGCTAAAACGCAGCCTGTATGGGCTGAAGCAAGCACCACGGCAGTGGTACAAAAAGTTTGATACTTTTATGCTATCTCATGAGTTTACACGCAGCCATGCAAATCATTGCTTGTACATGAAAAAGGATACAGATGGCAGTCCCATAATACTTGTTTTGTATGTGGATAATATGTTACTAGCTAGGAAAAGAAAGACTAGCTTGGATGCTCTCAAAAATCAGCTGAAATCAGCTTTCTCCATGAAAGATTTGGGGAATGCATAGCATATTTTGGGCATGAGGATTCGTAGAGATAGAATGGAGAAATTGCTGTTTTTATCTCAAGAAAAGTACATTGGAAAGGTACTGGACAGATTTAACATGGCTGAAGCTAAGCCTTTTGGGGTACCCTTACCTCCTTATCTCAAGCTTAGCAAAGCCAATAGCCCGAAAGATGACGTGGAAGCAAATGCTATGAAGGGAGTTCCTTATGCATCATCTTGTGGCTCTCTTATGTATGCTATGGTTGCTACTCGTCCAGACATTGCTCATGCAGTGGGAGTTGTTAGCAGGTTTATGTCAAATCCTGGCAAAGCACATTGGGAGGCTGTCAAGTGTATTCTTCGATACCTTAAGGGTATACAAAGAAAAAGTATTTACTATGGGCAAGGTACACTTAGTTTGCAGGGTTATTGTGATGCAAACATGGCAGGTGACTTGGACACTCGTAGGTCCACCAGCGGGTATGTGGTTGTTTCTTAGTGTTCCAGGTTGCAAAACATTGTCCCACTGAGTACCACTGAAGCTGAATACATAACAGCTACTGAAGCTTCTAAGGAAGCTATATGGTTGAGAAAACTTGCAGATGATCTCGGCATGTCTATGGGTACTGCAGTTTTGGGATGTGATAGCCAGAGTGCAGTGTGTCTGGCTAAGAATGCCATGTATCATTCATGCACAAAGCATATAGATGTGCGATACCACTTCATCAAACAGATTTTGGAAGATGGTCAAATCACATTGACCAAGAATTAAAACACAAGATAACCCTGCAGATGTTCTCACTAAAAGTCTAAGCAGAGCTCAACACGAGCATTGCATTGGACTAGTGGAAGTTGGTTACCTAGAGGTTCATATCGGACCTTTAAGTGGGAGGTTGTTGGGATATAAAGGCCCGGTAACCTCCGTGTATATAGTACATACACATTGTACATGTGAACGCACCCTTACGTGCCCTAAGTATAAATACATTTTATTCTTTGTGTACCAACACATTGTTGGTACACTCTTATCGTCTTGAATTTTCACTTTGCTCACACTCTCTCCAGCCGTCATACTCATACGCTCCTGCTCGATCTCAAACTCTCTAAGATGTGTCCTTACAGTCCAACACACCACCACCTGCCTCCACATCGCGAGGTGGCTCTCATGATACTGAATCGTCTTTCTCTTCCACAACACCTCCCACTCAAGATCAGATTCGATGGGATAGCCACGACACCCAAGCACATACCCTAATTGCTTTATTAGTAAAGCGAGGTATCGTTCCACACATCTGATCATGCAAGACAACCAAAGATGCATGTCCAAGGCTTGCATCATTATATCGAGTGCGCAATGAAGCACACATTGCTTATCTACATAAGCAATTGGAAGACGTTCGCATTGAAAGAGGTAATATGGATGTCTATCTCACCAGCATCAAAGATCTTATTGAACAGTTATTAAATATTGATGAACAAGTCCCAGATAGCTTGTTTCTATCACTCTCAATGGTCTACAACAATCATATCAAGGTTTTGCTACCACCTTGCAATTGGTATCTATGGGCAACCAAGTTACCTATAATTTCAATCAATTTGTCTCTCTTTTGTTGTAGGAAGAACCAAGTTGACTCAACTGCAATGCTACTCTGGCGACCAAACAAGCCTTTTCCACCCATCATCATGGAAAACCCAAACCGAAGGTAAAAAACAAGGTTGTTGGTCAAAAATCAGTAAACTTTCATGCCGGTCGTCCTTCTTCTTCCACTTCTTTTCCATCAAAGACATCCTTCCATGCTCGTCCATCATCTTCCAGATCTTCAAAGGATACAATCAACAAACCTAAGAGGAATTATTGCCAAAAGGCAGGGAACGACATCATTGAATGTCATAAGTGCATTGCATTAGAGAATAAGAAAAAAGAGTCTGATCTTATTCTCACATACAAGACCACGAACTATACTTTGTTTAAGGATGATACTTTTACATTCAATGTCAGCATAATCCTTCTATTCATTATGCTTGTTTTTCTATCATTGATGCAGCTTCTACTTGGTATTTCGACAATGGTGCATCTAAGCATATCACCTCTTGTCAACATTATTTTTCTCTCTTTGATGTATCTACGGGGGGTATAGTCATGCGTGCTAAGAATGTCTCTTATGCAATTAAAGGTGTTGATCATGTGCAGGTTGTCTCTGTCTTGGACCCTCCTTTGGCATTGCATGATGTTCTCTATGTGCACAGCATCAAGAAGAATCTTATTTCCATTTTAGCCATTGCAACTCTGCAGGGTTTCGTGTCATTATTTATGGCCACCAATGCACGTATATGATGATCAAGTTTCTTCTTCCATTGTCTTGCCAAGCACCCTCACTAAAGGTCTCTATCATCTCGATACTTATGATCAGCAACTTGCTAGGTATCCTATTGTTAACAAAGGAATCCTTTCATGATACACATTTATGGCATCAGAGACTTGGCCACATTAACTATCAACCATTGATGAAGCTTTGGTCAGAGGATATGGTCAAAGGTCTTCCAAAAATTCACTTACCATCGAATCACATTTGTGATGGTTGTTTACTCAATAAGATGCATTGATTCTCCTTTCCTAAGGATTCTCATGTTCATTCATCATCTATTTTGTATCTCCTTCACAGTGAAGTTTGTGGACCTATGGGGACCAAATCAATTGGCGAATTCCTATATTTTGTCACATTTATTGATGCCGAATGTCAATTTCATGGGCACCTTGATCTCGGGAAGCATGCACTCTGTGCTCTGATACCAGTTGTTGGAGCTCAGCTAGGTGTGCAGCAGTTCAAGAAGAGTGAGAGTAACTGCCGGGAAGAGAGAGAGAGAGAGAGAGAGAGAGTGAGAGTAAAAGTACAATTAGATTTAAGTGTACCAACAATGTGTTGGTACACAAAGAATAAAATGTATTTATACTTAGGGCATATTACGGGTGCATTCACATGTATAATTGAATAGTGTGTGTGTGCTACACACAGAGGTCAAAAGGGCCTTTATCCCAACAACCTGGACATCAAGACGACATTTCTCCATGGATATCTCATTAAAGAGGTATATGTTTCTCAACCTCCAGAATTTGTAGTCAAAGGCTCTAAGCACAAAGTTCGTCATCTCAAGAAGGCTTTGTATGGTTTAAAGCAAGCTCCACGAGCTTGGTATGCCCACATACATTCTCATCTATTGCATCTTGGATTTCAAAATAGCCCTACAAAGGCTACCCTTTATATTCAACATCAAGGATCTGATTGTATTATTCTTTTGCTTTATGTTGATGACATGCTCGTCACTAGGACCAACGTTGGTCAAATTGCACCATTTAAGACTAATTTACAATTAGTGCTTTCAATTTGAGAACTACAAGTATGTGTCTACTCCCTTGGAGCCTGATTTCAGATTCACTTCCGATGATGTAAGCAAATCCTTTGATACTACTTTATATCAACAGGCTGTTGGATGCTTAATTTACGTATCACACAATGCCCAATATTTAGTTTGTTCTCTCCCAGTTGAACAGATTTATGCACAACCCTTCGTGACTTTTGGTATCTTAAAGGCACCCAAGATCTTGGCCTTTTCTACAAGGCTGATTCTTCACATTCTTTGCACGGATATTCTAACAATGATTGGGCTAGATGTTCAAATTCTCACGACTCTCATAGTGGCAACTGTTGCTTCTTGGATACATCTCTTGTTTCTTTGTTCAACAAGAAACAAACTACACTTTCTACATCCAAGTGTGAAGCTAAGTACAAAGCAGCATTCACAGCCACAATGGAGTGTGTTTGGCTCCACAAGTTACTTGCATATCTTCATGTGCACCAAACAACTCTAACACTTATCTACACTAACAGCCTGAGTGCTTTGGCCATTGCACAAAAAGTTCATTACCGTTATGTTCGTGAGTGAATGCCAACTAAAGAAATAGAGTTGTCTTACATACCCACTAAAGACAACTTGGCAGATCTTTTCATGGAGGCACTTCCTCAACCAAAGTTCCAAGCTTTTTGATTAATTCATTGATTATCTTTCACTCTCTTTCAATCAATCGCGCAATTACTTCATGCTTGGGCCAACATCAAGTACACTAGGATTAGGAACATTTGTTTCTATTTCTAGCACTTTTTCATTTTCAACACCATATGATAGCTAACCACCACATATGAATATCACTCTGCACCACGGTACATCATTAGTGGGAATTCCATCCATTAATATTATCCCTTATCCACATCCGCAATTGGTTTGGGGGCTTAACCTATACTACGTTTGCAACCTACAGGATTGATAGCAACAGCGCTTTAGACATGTCTACCCTAGGAAGTCTATGATGGGTAAACCCCTCACTCCCCTTGGACCTTCACCACCCTTTCCATGGACCTCTCAAAGGCAAGGCTATCCATCCTCTATTTATGGTGCGCAACGGGCCATCACACACTCAGTGGATCACTCCCGCAAAGGAATTTTCATCTACTACCTAGAAAGTCCCTCTCTCCCCTCCTTGGGCTCCTCATGTACCTACCATACCCAAACCCACCTTTGAATCCACTATGCATGCATCTAGCATGCATGGTGAGCACTCTTGGATTCATTCCTAAGTGTACTCCACTCTCCCACTCGACTGATCTTACCTGTCTTGCCCCTACTATTCCTTCTTTAGCATTACCACTCCAATTGCTACAGCCAAGAATGCCTTCACGAATAAGACTTGTTTCAATAGTCGAATTTCACCACTTGGCCTAACCTAATGCAACAAGTGGTTGAGTCTCATGGTCTTTGGGACCTAGAAGCCTATGCTCAACCCTCAGCTGGCCCACCCTGACCACATTCATCAATAGAAAGCTCGCAATGCTACAACCAATGTCAAGTTAATGTAGGGGTTATTTCCTTAAATTCTCAATTACAACACTTTTCCCTAGGGCCTAGCATTATTGGAGCAGCCTCCTTGACCACTATGTTGTTAGCAAATATATCAGCTCATGTGTGAGTCTGTGTATGCAAAGGCTGGGCACATTATTTAGGCATTTTTATTTGTGTCATTTTATGGTCATATTGAGCATTTATTGCTGGCCGATCTGATCATATTGAGGACATATTTTTGTCCTGTATATTCAAGCTCCTCCTCCTCACTAAGTCAAACATCTACTATCACACGTGGAGACTCCGCGGAGAGAGGAGCCAATGCCAGTGCCCAAGCAGCTAGTCACTCACTGTTGTATGCGACTGTCTCGTGTCGGATATATGGATTCCATTTCCCAAGCATACATCTGAGTTCTCATCTGTATTGTGTTCTTCAATTCTCTCTTTCCGTTTCTCTTGTCTTGTGTTTCAGAAGTTTATTACAGCATATGTTTACGCTTCCATTGCTGCTCCACTTCAAACATGGTATCAGATTTCAAGTTCTATGCTCCTGTTGTGTTTTCTTTGCTGATTTTAGGACTATTTTGACCATTGCTGATCAGGTGACTTCTGTTCCAACCAGCAGACCTGTTTTTCATGTGTTTTTGCTGATGTCAGCATCTGTACCGCCTACTTCTCTTCTAAATTCTCTACAGATGGCTCCTCCGTGCACATCCAATGATCATAAGTTACATGGACCTGATTATCTTACATGGAGTGCTCTAATGAAGGCTTGGTTTATACGAAAGCGGTTATGGTACGCGATTTGCGAAGCTATTGAACATCCTCAGTGACCTTCTCCTGTTCCAGCTGACTTTGATGAAGACAACCATAAGGAAGCGGTGCTTACATGGGATTCGGACGATGCATGTGCTTACTTGGCCTTACTTCGGTGTATTTCCAAAGAAGTCCTACCAGCCAAACATGTTCTAAAGTATGGACAAAGTTGCAACTGTTATACACGGCACCTTCCACCATGAGGGCGGTTCTCTTTACGGACAGCTCTAGCAAATTCCATTCAAGGCCAAAGATACTATCCAGTCTTTTCTACTTCGTGTGACCCAAAACCAGGACCAACTTCGTCAAATGCAGTCTAACCTTCCAAAGGCTCATCTTATTGGACACGTACTCTCCAAACTCCCTTCGGGGTTCAATGGAGTAGTGAATGCTTTGAGGGCGCAAACATCATCGACTCCTGTCAGTTTTACACATATGACCTCAATGTTGCTTGAGCATGAGGCATCATTGCAATTACAAGTGAGGCTTTCGTCAGGTTCTAATGAGGCTCTTGCAGGTTCAAAGAGGGGTTCGAAGAAGTCGTCGAAGACCTAGTGTTACCATTGTGGGAAGAAAGATCATTTACGAAAGGACTGCAAAGAGTTAGCGGCTTTCAGGAAGAAGGAAAAGATGACGAAGCGGGATGGGGACTCCTCCGACAAGTCATCATCAGACTCCGATCCTCCGATCAAGGAGAAGTCCAAGGCGCGGAAAGAATCAGCTTGTTCGGATCACGAGAAGGGATTGATGGCCCCTTCCTCTGCTGCTTTCTAGTGGTGGTGACGACGACATCCCTCGCGATTCTCCAATGCCAAAGAGGGAGTATGAGAGGATGGTGAGATGGGGCAGCCGCGCCTCCTCTATACATCTATACAGATGCACACGATCCAAAGAGGGACTTCCCTGACGCATTTATTAAAGTCTAGCAGCTTCAAATCCTAGAGCTAGTATTGACATCCAGGTTCATGGTGAGTTGTTTGTTTGACAGAGAGTGGGATTGGTTCCTAGTCATGAGCTCACATGAGAGGACACTTTGGCGGTCTAGCCAAAGGCTAGGAATCCATGGTCACATATGTTCCGAAGGCATTTTTGACAAGATGGTCATGTATGCTACTGAGAGACATTGGGATAGACACAAAGATATGCTATGATCTTCTCTATTTTCCGGCGCTAGTATGATTGACATCGACATCAGGTTCTCTCCGAGGTACCTTGGTGGTGGCTTGATCACCCACTGCTTGGTTATCCATGGTTCTACTTGGTGGTTCTATGTTGTATGGTTTATGATTCATTCTCATTGTACCATTGTATTGTATCAGATAACCCATGATCTGAGAGAGGGTGTTAGCAGATATATCAGCTCATGTGAGTCTATGCATGCAAAGTCTAGGCACATTATTTAGGCATTTTTATTTGTATCATTTTATGGTCATATTGAGGATTTATTGCTAGCCGACCTAATCATATTGAGGACATATTTTTGTCCTATATATTCAAGCTCCTCCTCCTCACTCAGTCACTCATTTGCCATCACACGTATGGAGACTCTGTGGAGAGAGGAGCCAGTGCCTTTATGATTCATTCTCATTGTACCATTGTATTGTATCAGATAACCCATGATCTGAGAGAGGGTGTTAGCAGATATATCAGCTCATGTGTGAGTCTATGCATGCAAAGTCTAGGCACATTATTTAGGCATTTTTATTTGTATCATTTTATGGTCATATTGAGGATTTATTGCTAGCCGACCTAATCATATTGAGGACATATTTTTGTCCTATATATTCAGGCTCCTCCTCCTCACTCAGTCACTCATTTGCCATCACACATGTGGAGACTCTATGGAGAGAGGAGCCAGTGCCAATGCCCATGCAGCCAGTGACTCACTATTGTATGCGACTGTCTCGTGTTGGATATACGGATTCCATTTCTTGAGCATACATCTAAGTTCTCATTTGTATTGTATTCTTCAGTGTTTTTTCTTTCCCTTTCTCTTTTGTCTTGTGTTTTAGCAGTCTATTACAGCATATGTTTACACTTCCATTGCTGCTCCTGTATGCCACACGAGATCAAGCCAATGTATCAATCTTGATTATGAGTTGCAAGAGTGTTTTGTTGAGGAAGGGGATAACCTAAAAGCGAAGCTGGTGAAATATAGGTGGCTACTCACCAAGTTCGCCCCTATTGACTCCCCAACGTCATATGATGATCAGGTTACATTCTTCTTAAACATGTTGCCTTCTAAATACTTCCGCTTTATGCAACACATCATTTTTTTGCCCCGATTATAACCTTCTATAAGTTTGAATGCTAGTTCTTGCCTTATGCCAATATGCATGACCAAGTCCACAAGAAGACCCCATTTTCCTATTCAAAGGGGGCCTTGGTAACTATTGCAAAGGGGAACATTGGAGGTGGCAATAACTCTCAAGCCGAGAAGGCAACTCAAAACAAGGGTGACATCCTTTCCTGAAACAAAGCCAAACATACTAAAGAAACCAAACCCATCTGGCAACAACTCCCTAAAAAGAATAGGATTTGTGCACCCTTCCATATATTTGTATTTTGTATTCTTGCATTTATTGCGTTCTTGTCTAAGTTCTTGTGTTGTAGTCATGTTCATACATTCTATATTTTTTAATTGCAAACCCTCGTATCACTTCACATCAATCACTTTATGAAGGCTTCATTTGCAACAAATTCAAACCATCTACAACAAGTTACATCCTCTTTATCAGCCCTATATCAAATGCCTCTATTTTTGTGTTTTCTTAGTCATAAAGGGCTGCCCAAAGAAGCCATCGACCTAGAGAGATTTCAATATATCCTTCATCTTCAACACTGAGGACTATGTTTTGTTCCCTCTACTATTGTCCTTCATCTTCCAATGTCTATCCCAACATTCTACTACCCAAAGGATTATGTTTTTCTCCCTTCATAGAGCAACTCTTTCCTTGTCGTCAACACTTCTGCCTGAAGGATTGTGTTCCACTCCCTTCATAGTGCAAATTCCTTCCAAGTGCTATTGCCTAATCAACTAGGATACTACAATTATCTTCAAGCTCTACTCCATTGTACCAATATGATTCATTCAGCATGATTTAATTCTTCTTCAGTGTTTCTCAGTTTCTTTGAAGCCATCACTCAACATAAGGTCTATGTTTGATGTCCATCTCCTTGGCAGTTGCCACACTTGGCTCAGCGAGCATGACATTCAGCAGTTTTGCATCTCTAGCAGTTTCAAATATTAGATATCTATGATCTACAATGGAAAATGGAAAATTTGAAGATAACCTCACTTTATAACAGTCCCACCTTCAAATTCTCTTTCCACTGGCGTGGGCCATGGCACTCAGCATAGTCATGTAACATCATAGTTGCTTACACTAGCACTCAGTATAGTTGTGTTGCATCATAGTTTCTTACACTCAACTTGTGAGGGAATATTGCAGGGAGTGAGGCTCCTGCACAGTCACACCAATTCTATCTGAATAGGTGCATTGCTCTTTCCAATGTGAGTGTGGAGGATCTTCACTGTGGTGTCACTTCAGTCATGGCCCATATCATATATAAAACATCCCCAAGTATAAAACAGGCAAGTCCTCCCCTTGGCCCTATCACAAAAGAGACCCTTCAGAGGATTATTGTGACCCCATGCATTGTTAATTTCCTCCCTCCCTCCCTTTGCAGTTGTGTTAAAGTGCTTCAACTGCAGTTAATGCCAGTGAACATGTCCACCTGATCAGGCTCCAGTAGTCATCACCTGTCCCAATCCATTGAGGGCAGACCACTGAAAGTGTGAGCAGTTTTGTGCCTTCAGTTCAGCCAGTGGTTTCAACTTTCCTCAACCTTGTAGAAAATACATTGAATTCTAACCTGTTATTCAGCAGAAAACATGCTACAGTTTTGAAATTTGATTGAGCCTTAAACCTTACAGAGAAAAACAATAGCCATCCATTCCAAAGCCTCTGGTGCAAATTGTGCTGGGTACACATTGACCTACTTGTGCCTGATGCCTCTTATCATGTAGATTTGTCCCCCATTCAGTCTGCATTCATCCTTGTCCATAATCTACCATTATGTAGACAGCACTGACACCTATTTAATGCACTTTTTTGGTGAAATGGGACAATCATAATACTCTGTCTCACCATTTTCATAAGCATAATTTTTTTCTCAGGTGTCTGACACTACCTATCAAAAATGCTAGCAGTGAAAATATTTATATGAATCAATTTGGACATTGCAACGACCTCAAAATGATTCTTCTTGGAGAGGTGGCACAGTGATCAAGCAGAACCCCCCCCCCCCCCCAACCCTTTCTCCTTTTCCAATAAGAAAATAAAAAGCCATTTGATTGAGACTGGCGTCAACCCTGTGGTGACAATGTAACCAGTAAAATAATCCTCCAAACAGCTAGCTAACAGGTTAAATAGTCACCAAAGGTAAAATAGTCCACCCTTGTTAATTTCTAAATGGTGATAATCTTCTTGACGACTGGTGTCCACCCTGTGGTGATAATGTAAGAGGTAAACAATCCTCTGTGCAGCTAGCTTAATGTAAATAGATCAAAATGTCTTGTGTAATTGTAACGCATAGTTTTCTTGAATCATAAATCTGGATAGTGTTCAAAGTACTATCTGCTAAATTTCATACTAAATCGCAAAACTGTTTCAAAAACATCCTAACAGTAATGACTTACTTGTGCTCCTCCTCTGTCCAAGGAATGCCTTTGCGCCTCTCTATCTCAGATGACTTTGCAGAAGGACCTTTCCCACTTCCACTTCCAATGGAGACTGCTGTGGCCCCTGGCACAGCCTGGCCTAGGCGCGGATTACCGTCCTTCTTGCCCCGGGAGCTCTCTGCACCCGGCACCTCCTCTGTGTCTGGGTACGCAGGAAAAGCTATCAACCCAGCTTCAATGGATTCAACATCCTCCACCAGGGCGTCGAAATGATTCTTCACAGAAGCTGCATCCTTACCGGGCAGCAAAGCAGTAAGCCCCTGCCAGCAATCGGGTGAGCCCAAGTCGAGCGACTCAAGCGCAGTCTCAAAGAGCTTGTCCTCCTCGCGGGTCCATACAGCAGGAACAGGGGACGAAACCTGGTGGCAGGGGGACTGCAGGGGGGACCCAGATGAGGGAGAGGCCATGCCCTGATGAGGGTGTAGTGCGGTTGTCACATGAGTAGGAGAAAGTGAGAAGCCATGCCGGCCCTTCCGCCTGTCTGTCTGTCTCCACCTGCCTATTCCCTCTGCCCTTCAGCCTGCTGCTACTCTGCCTCTGTGTCTGCTCAGTCAGGTTTAGCTTTGCCTTCCATGCCTTGCTGGCGCTACTGATTGCAAGTCAAGTCTCAGCGACTGGAATTCTGGGGAGATTGGTACACACAGAATATCTGATTTGCAGCATTCATCAGTCTATCTGTATTAGTGGAACAACACTGGTATGTAGGTCCTAATGGAGCAAAAAAGATTTGCGGTTATTATTAGGGGACTTTTGCTGACCATAAGATTCAAAAAAGACCACCTTTCAAAGTCCAATTAGGTGCCATGTAAGGCTCTCTTCATAGTCTACTTTTTCTTAATGTAAAAATAAATACATGGTATATCTTTGCGAGCTTTGTAATGATGCCAATCCCTTGAGTAGCATTGCAAGCCAGGCTAGCTATAATATCTCTAGCATCTTACTAGTAACGTTTTAAGAGTTGCTCTTTTTACAAAGGATCCCAAACAAAGTCAAAACTTTCTCCAAAACATGGGACAAGATTGTATCCAAAACTCCCTCCTTAGTCCACTTGTTTCAAGCTTATGAATACCAAGTAATCAACCACCCTTCAAGACCACACAATAATTTTAACTTACAAGTCTAGAGAGGAGCTTCCCATTTGCCACTTTTAGCTTCGCATACTTAGTCTCAAGCAAAAATCTCCACATGGGTTAAAATTGATTGCCTACCCCATGATCCAAAGCTTGATAGGGTTATAGATTCAAATAAGAACTTGCATTTTACCATTTTGAGCCAAGCCTATTTGGTCTAAGAGAAAGATCAATGAGACTCACTCCCATCAACGAGAAAGAGCATAGAGGCTAGAACTAAGTCTTCATAGTGATCATTGTTATGATTCCAAATATGATATCAATTCTGATGTTGGTTCTAAGTGAGGGGAATTGGAAGGGTCCACATTCTATAGGGCAAAAGGAAGAACTCATTGAAGAAAAGTCTTGAATATATTTATTATTTTTGTTGCCTTATTTTTCCTACATGGATGGCCAAAAAGAAGACTCATTTAGCAATTCATACCACTTAACCACAAAGCACATAGAATATGGATAGTCCCAACTAAAATTAAACAAAAATTATAAACTAATTGCATATGAGCTTTCGTTGGTCCTCCAAAGGGTCAACCAATGGAATCCCCATTTGGTGAAATTGATCCAACTTAGAAACAAATTCAATTCCAAAGCAGTAGTCTAGGAAAATGGCACCCCTCTTTTACCCCTTCCAAACCTAACACACCCAACACTATACTCATAAATGAACTAAATGACAGTTGGCATCTATCATGGGATAAGTTCCAATGGGAGTTTCATGCGTCACACCTATAATCTTTGATCATCCCCCCTAAAAATTTACTTTTGATGTGATTGGTAATACATAAGGCGGTATGAACAAGTGGGAAAGCCCTTAAGATTGGCAAGGGGGATATGAGATGCCCTAGATGTAAGGTGGAAATTGAAGGGAGAATAGCCTTGAAGTGGAATCATGGAGCAGAAACAAGAGCTATAATGGAACAAGTAAGAGCGAGAGAGAGAGAGAGAGAGAGAGAGAGAGAGAGAGAGAGAGAGAGAGAGAGAGAGGCACAAGATGTGGAAACTCCAACTATCACAATGTGTGATTGACCTTCCCTTTATTCAAATGTCACTAAAAGAATAAAGAATGAAGTGACAATGATGGGCACCCACCACCTACAGTGTACAAGTGTGTGGGTATGTGGATACTATGTTAGTGTAACCCTAGTGAGGAGAGAAAAAGAAAAAAGTGACAAAGTACAAATATACATAAGCACGATAGGATGAGGAAAGATGGCATCTCATCCAACACCTACCAACTTCCTAAGGAAGGCAAAATGCTCCGTTGAGAGACTTTTAGTGAGCAGATTTACAAGATTTTGGTTAGTTGAGACTTTGACAAGCTCAATGGACTTGTCCTTAATGACCTCCTGAATTAAGTGGTAACGTACCTCAATGTGCTTTGTTTTTGCATGGAAGATCAGATTCTTGGCCAATTGAATAGCACTCATAAAATTCGAATGTAGTGTAGGGACCATATAAGTAATGCCAAGGGCTATCACCAAATGGTCTAATGAGGGAGCCTCCTTGCAAGCCTCAGTGTTGTCTGCAACATAGTCTGCCTCTATAGTAGATAGATTCGTGCATTTCTACACCTTAGACATCCAAGAAATAACACCTCTAGCAAAGGTGAAGACATAGCCAGAGGTGGACTTCCTACTATTAGCATATCCTGCATAATCAGAGTCAGTGTATTCCCCACGACTCATGTATCCTAGCCACTATAACAAATATACATAGCTAGTGTGCCCTTTAGGTACCTCATGATACCCTTGTTAGTATCCCAATCCCATTGGCTAGGTGTAGCCATATAGCATGCCACAATTCTCACTACAAATGCTGTGTTAGGATGAGTTGCTATCATGAAATACATCAAACTACCCACCATGGATGCATTAGGGATCTTGGCCATCTCACTCTTTTGCTCATTAGATTGTGGACAATTGACCTGAATAACCTTCATGTGAGAAGGTAAAGGACAACCAATAAACTTAACATTCGACAAATAAAACTACTCAAGGACCTTCTAGATGTACTCCTTCTCTATGACAAGTAGAGGAGCCCCTTAGAGCAATCATGCATAAGGAGCATCACAAGAATATGTCAAGCATGTCCCATGTTCTTCATCTCAAAGCTCTTCTTGAGTTGACCTTTCAAGGTATCCAGCTTATCATGAGCACTCCCAACAATCAACATATCATCCATATAGATGAGCAAAATCATAAGGCTGCCATCACAAGCCTTTTTCATGTATAAACATGGATCCATATCACTATAGGAGTATCCTTGTGAATGCACAAAGGCATCAGACTTGTGGTACCATTCCCTAGGTGCCTGCTTAAGGCCATAAAGGCTCTTCCTCAATATACACACTAGGTGTTCCCTATCATGTTCTACAAAGCCCTTAGATTGCTTTATGTTAATCTCATCATGCAAGTCCCCATGAAGAAAAGCCATCTTGGCATCCGTCTAATAAAAATCCAAGTCAAGCTAGTACCAAGTGTAGGGTAGTCATCTTCACAACAAGAGAAAAGACTTTGTCAAAGTCTACACCATGTTCTTGCTTGAAGTCCTTAGTAACCAATTTGGCCTTGTATCTCGGATTGGGGTGTCCAAGGGTACTTTTCAACTTGTACACCCACTTGCATTGCAAAGCACGCTTACCACTAGGCAAAGGAACCAAATCCCACGTATGATTTTTCGGCAGTGACTTATACTCTAATTGCATGGGCCTCTCCCAAGAGTGACTATCACCTCAGCGCATGGGCTCATCATAAGTAAGAGGCTCACCAACATCTATCAACATAACATAATCCATAGAGGAACCTAATTGTGCAGGAGGCTGTCATTTATCTCTAGTAGACCACCTTAAAGCTAGCTGTGGGGTCTGTACATCCTATGGAGCATCACGGACCTGGGCCACTAGGGCATTAGATGTTGCTGAAAGCTATCTAGCTGGTTGTACTATTGTATAGATCGAATGTGAGGCTTACGTGTAGCGAGAAAAAGAAACTCTCCCTCACTCTGTTTTACTCATAAAAGTGAAAGCATGGCTCATAAAACTCAAAATAGACTTAATAAGAGTAAAGCAAAATTGAGCGACACATTATTGGGTGCAATCTGTACTTGCACATAGAGAGTCATCTCCTCCATGCTGTATTTATAATATTAAAATGAATATTTCTTTGTCCAAAGAAAAGCCCTTTACAATCACTATTTTCATAAAAGAGCTTAAGTTCACTAAAAAGATAGTTGCAATCCATTGCACAACCCACAATTGCTGAGAGCCATAAAATATTTATAGAATATCTTTGATATATCTCCTAGAATCTCAAATATCAATAAATATTTACAAAGAGGGTGTGTGCATGCCTTAAACTACAATGCATCTATTTAAATAATTCAATAAAGATGTCTATGGAATAAATTACACTTGTGTACATCCAATTCATCTTGCTCTACACATTAATTGCTAAAAATTTAAAAAAATAATGTTTAAAAATAATTAACTAAATAAATGCAGCTAGTCATAATAAATTAAATAATCATTGGAATTCCCTTAAATAATCAAATCACATACATGTTAGTACTTGAGATATGAATATTATGGCATCATCCACGTATAGCTTTACCCTCATTCACACTTGCAAATCTCACGCTTGGAAAGGATAGGCATCCCCATCGATCTTCTACCCAAGATGAAAAGTAATTCACTCTGAGGAATGTGCCCTGTGCTAAATAGAGAACCATTCAAGGTGCTCATCCCATCAATGTGCACACAAGGGAGAACCATTGAAGGTGCTCACCGTTAGTCCTTCAAGAAAAAGAATTTTATCTTCATGTTGAATATGCATAAAATTCATGTCATAATCAATGTTAGAATTAAATTGATGCTCCCAAGGTATACCTAAAATTATATCGATAGATTGTAATAGTACTGCTAGAAAGTTTTGTTTTCTCCTATAGGGTCTAATGCAAATTTCTAATGCATGTACTTCTATAGTTCCATTATATCACTGCCTTAAAAATATTGCCTTAATTTTATAAATGGACAAAACAAATTTTAGTTACAATTTTTTGACTACATTTTTTGAAATAAAATTATGTGTACTACCATTATCATATGTGAGATAGTCATTTCATTATTATGGAATTTACATTTCATTTTCAATAAAGCATGGATAGAAAATTTACTAGCAAGCTCATTAACGCCATTAGAATTTTCTCCCATGAGTGTGGCTTCATCAAAATTAGGCATTGCTTCAAGGTCTTCAGTTGCTTCATTAACTCCAAGATAATTTAAATGTGCAATAGACTTTTTCCAATCACAAGTAATACCCATAGAACAATGACTCGTAATGTGACTAGAGCGATTGTATTTATAACAAATTACATTCTTAGATTTGGTATTTGAGATTGTTGAATTAACATTTTTAGGTTCAAATGACAGCCAAATTAGAAGGCATATTAAAAATCTTGGGATTAGAATTTGAAGTAGGTTGGCCTACATGATTTTAAAAATTGATTATCCAAGGTCAATAATTAGGACTATTCTTTTCAAATTGAAAGTTGGAGGCATGAAAAGAATTAAAATGAGAGTTGTTGTTACCCATATTATTTCCTATGAAAGCTGGAAATTGTCGCTGATTTTTAGTTTGTTCCTTTATAGCATCATGCACCAAAGAGAGCCTCGTTCAATGTGTTGGGTTGAAACATGTTGACTTCAGCTTGGAAAAACAAAAGGAATCCGGACGCATTTTTTTCTCATGGAAGACAACATCATGGGCACAGATAACCTTCCAAGCCTACGGATCCCATAGGTGATAGCCCATCTCACCTATATCTCCATAACCAAGAAAGATACATTTTCTAGACTTAAGATCTAACTTATTTCGCTTATCCTTGGATACATGGCAGAAATTCTCACAACTAAAGACGCCCAAATGAGCATACGAGGAAGATTTTTTAGACCATATCTTCTCTATATCTTGATAATGAAGAGGAGTATATGTGGGAACCAATTTATCAAGTGTAAGCAGTAGTAACTGCCTCAACCCAAAAATGTTGCGGTAAGCATGCCTAGCTAAGCATATTGTGAACTTGCTCCTAAATTGTCCTATTCATGAGCTCAACCATATCTTTTTGGGGTAGGGTGTACGAGGTGGTCAATTGATGCTTAATACCCCTCTCATCACAAAACTACCCAAAGGCCTTAGAGACATACTCACCCCCATTATTTGACTGTAAGCATTTTAGCTTATACTCAAACTGATTCTCAACCAAAGAATGCCAATGCTAAATGTAGCCAAGACTTATGATTTTTACTTAATAGGATATGCCCAAACCTTATGCGTATAGTTATCAATGAAGGTAACGAAATACTTCACGCCACCTAATGACTTGAAGGGCATGAGACCACATACATTCGAATGAACAAGAGCCAATGGCATACGCATGTGTGTCATACCTAGCTTTTTAAGCGTATTATGTGTCTGCCTGCCATATAAACAATGATCACAAGACTGAAAGCACTTATAGTCAAGGGATGGAAGATGCTGCAAACAAGTAAGCATTTTCATTCCTTTTAAGTACATATGCCCAAGGTGAAAATGCCATAGAGATACATGTGGAACTATATCCATTACCAAAATATGGTCAATTGACCCAGATATAAGCAAGGGATAGAGAGTGTTGGACTTAGCACCACATGTAATGACAAGATTCCCACAGGTAATCTTCCATGAAGAATCACCAAAAGAAACTACGTAACCTATATCATTCAAAGTGCTAGTAGAGATAAGGCTCTTCATGAGAGCCAATACATGATGTACATCATGAAGAGTTAACATGCAACTTGAATGAAACTGTAGCTGCACATCACCAATACCAACTTCTCCAATGCCATGTCATTACCAAAATGGATAGATCCAATTAAATTGCGATAGGAGTGAAACTACATGCACTGCCAAAATATGGTCAATTGACCGAGGTACAAGCAAGGGATAGAGATACATGTGCAATGATACTATTCCCATGGGTAATCTTCCATGAGGAATCACCAAAAGAAACTACATAATATGTACCATCCAAAGTGCTAATAGAAGAGATAAGGCTCTTCGTGTGAGAGCCAGTACATGATGTACATCATGGAGAGTATACATGCAACCTGAACGAAACTGTAGCTAGACATCACCCATACCAACTATCTCCAATGCTAGGTCATTACCAAAATGGACATATCAAGTCAAATAGTGATAAGAGTGAAACCACTCTCTATGAAGGGTCACATGAAAAGAAGCCCCTGAATCTATCAACCGACACTAAGTATACCATGAAAAAGCATCAGTCAGCTGTGAAGTATCAAGAGAAGAATTTAAAAGTATAAAATCATAATCAAAATCAGTCTGCACAATATTAATCTTTTCAATCTTTAACACTGGACTTGCTAGGGACAATACTATGATCATCATTTTTGTCTTGTACTTTATAATTGCCATTTTATTTGTACTTGCCATCGCGTGTCTTATGGCAATGTAACCGAATATGCCCTGATTTCCCGCAGTAGTGACAAGTCAATGAAGACTTACGGCCACGGGATTTGCTATGAGACTATCCACGTGACTAGGAGCAAGACTGTTGAGAGTCTCTCTACCACGGCTATCATTACTACTCCTATCATTATTACCTCTAATTATCAAAGCATGAGAGGTGCAGAAAACATCAATATTCTTTTTGTTAACATCTTCAATCAAGAGTGCACCCTCTACATCATCCTACAATTGTAATCTATCAGTAGATATATTGGCATATATAGCAATGCGAAAGGTATCCCATGATTCAAGTAGTGTAATTAAGAGGGATTAGGGAAGAAGAGTGCCCTTGAATTCAATCCCTTGCAAAGACAAAGGGCTGATAATGGAATGAAACTCATTTAAGTGATTTGACATAGAAGTGCATTCTTTCATGCGAAGGTCCATGAGTTTCCTTAGCCAATACATCAGAGAAGCAGGGCTCTATTTATCATAGACGTTGCAAATATTTTTCCATAATTCCCATGCGAACTACCCATCAGAGACAACAACCCTAAAACTAGTCTCAAATCAAGCTAAAAACAAAGGAATCTATTGTAATTTTCAAGCATGGCTTTAATTATAAAGAATAGGATATAGGACTATAGTTAGATTCTAGTCATAGGGTAGGGTCTATACAACAAACCATAATAATCATTTTGGTATTGCTGACAAGATTCTAGAAGGAACAATATTCTTCTTGCTATTTTACTAGGCCATCATCAAATTGAAGCCATTTTTGGAGCCTTTCTTATCAAAAGATATTGAGCAAGTAGTGAATTTTCCACAAACTCAATGCAAAGAACAGTCAAATGAAGGTGATTGCTTGAGTAAATACTGCAATAAACTGCAATTACATGTTGAAGATGAACTACATCAATAAGAAATCAATGTGAAGGAGGGGCAATCATGTAATTGCATGTTGAAGATGAACTACATCAATAAGAAATCAATGTGAAGGAGGGGCAATCACTGATATAAGATAAACTATAACTACCAAGAAATAGCTCCAACTAGTAGCGAGTGAATATGTGACTGGCATTGAGAACTATTAAAGAATCAGTGTGTCAGATTGAGATACATCCCATAGGCATAACCATCATGCATAGAGTGGATCTCACATGTAACAAAAGAGTCCAACTAGAGGCACAATAGACTAAGCAATGTAACAAAAGCTTAATAAATAACCAACCAAGATACCTAGATCACTAACAACATCATGACAGTGATAGAGGTGTTGGCCCAAAGTAATGTCAAGTCATCCCACTAAGCATCAACTATGTACATAAAGCATGACAAGAGCATATACATGTCACCAAGTCCCACGGTCTCATAGACCCTCAAGCTCAACTACATAACCAAATGCTCAACGTAATATCCAAAAGTCAGGAAGTGGTTCCCATTGGAACAAAAATCGAATGCCAAACAAGCGAACATAGCTCAAAACATCATGTGGAAGGCGTATATACATCCAAGATCCAAGTAGCATATATATGGGAGCATTTGACCCAAGTAACTTGCAAAGCACTTGACTGGAGCATCAAATAACCATACATAATAGTGAATGACAATCAATGTCAAGATTCAAAGCTCCAATCTTAGCTCAAAACAATCTGGAAGCATAACTAAGCATATAACATGAACCATATGCATCGGTATATCAATCCAAGTAGTCGGTAAGCACATGGAAGCAATAGGCATGTATTTCGCTCATTAAATGAGCTTCATCTTGGGTTATTATGGAAGTAAATACCTTTGTAAAACTAAGCAAAGGAGTGCTCAAATCAGTCCCATAGCATTCCAATACATTGGCATAACATCCCTAGATGATTTGGCATCAAATAGACATCCCAAGAAGCATAAGTGACCTCTAGACAATGAGTGAAGTGCTATCTTGAATTGTATGACATCAAATTGTCACAAAGTGTGAATCAATGGCTAATCTCGGGAGCTTTGAATGAGGTGTAAGATGACAAGATTGATGTCGAGAAAGATTCCAAAGATTGCCAAGTGTTGAGAGGAGTGCCAGGAACTGGAGAATGGAGCTGAGACTATCATAGATGAGGAACAACAAATAAGCACAAGTAATGTTGATATTGGTATTGAATTTGCTACCCATAGTAGGGCTCAGAACAATGATGAATGACCTTTAAGAAGATCCTATAAGATCAAGCCTCAAGAGGGGGAAAGAAGTCGGGAAGAAGGTGGGGAAGAAGATGGAGCTCAATGCATACCTTGAGGTGAAGAATCCATGGCTGCCATTGAAACTGTGAACTAAAGCTTTTCTCCACAAGTTGAAGCAACCGGGCTTGAGCTCCTCAATCTGATGCAATGGCTTTGATACCAGTTGAAGGGAGGTGAGCCTTGAAGTGGAAGCATAGTGTAGAAGCAAGAGCTATGGTGGAAGGAGCAAGAGCAAGAGAGAGAGACACACAATATGTGGGAACTCCAACAATCACAATGTGTGACCGGCCTTCCTTTTATTCAAATGTCACTGAAAGAATAAAGAATGAAGTGACAGTGATGGTTGCCCACCACTTGCAGTATAGAAGTGTGCAAGTATGTGGGTATTGCCAGTGTAACTGATACATGGGTGGCTAGGCACTACCTTTACGCCCAAAAGAAATTTAAACTATTGCTCACCTCTTCATTCATTGTAGGTACAACAAAGAAATCCTCTAATTCATGCAAGACATTGTCAAAGCCTTTCACTTGAATGTTTTTACCTAGAAATGAATCCTTTTAGGTGAATCCAATGGGCTACCTACTATTTATTGGACCTTCATAAGAGCCCATAGCCTATGGGCCATGGCAACATAATGATTCAATATTTAAATGTATTTTTGAGTTTTCTACTTGTGCTTTAAAACAAGAGTTTATTTTGCAAGTCTTGGCCAATCACTGTGGGCTCGTGATTCAAGCCAAGGACCAAGTGTAGTAGAATAAAGGCAAGGGTCCATCCCATTTTGACCAAGAAACAAATGAAGATGCTCCTCAAATCAAAGTGGAGGAGTTGTATCATGTTCTCACCATCATTCAGTGTGCAGATTGTTGTTACTAATCTATGTGGCCATTTAATGGCAATAGGCCCCACTCTAGCCCAAACCCCTCTCTCTATTGCTCCCATAAAATTTGAAAGCTTATAATGCATCCCATAGCCTTGTATACACCAATCCTCCCTTTAGCCTACTTGGACAAAAAAGTTGACTATCTTGATGATATCCTAGCTCTTCCTTATTGCCAAATTTTGGATCCCAAAAGTGTGTACATATTGCTTTTTATCTTATTTTAATACAACTTTAATGCCTTTCTTGAAAAAAAAAACAAAACAAAACAAAAACAAAAGCTACTAGTGGATATTGTGCTAGCTAAACCTATACAACTTGTTGGTGAGAAAACAATGGCATTATTATGTTTTGGCTTTCTCAATTGAAAGCATTCTTTTCCTTATAATGTTTCCCCTCACTTGTAGGATGTAGAAGCATAAGTCAACTATTATCAACATAGGCTTACTTGATGCTATGGATATTGGATCAAGTGTATCATGCAAGGTGTTAGTAATCCATCACTTACAAGTGTGCCTTATGTTCCTTTTTGTGCATTATAGTGGACAATGTCTGATAGGTGAGGCAAATTGCTATATGTAGAAACTGCATCTGGAAATGCACACAAAATCTCGACTAGAGGATTTGTGAGATCTAAGGTTCACCTAATGAGTCAAAATAGAAATACATCTAAGACATTCACTTTTAGTTTGAATGTATCACTCAAAATAGTACTACGATCAACAACAAAGCTATAAGAGAATGACATAGTGCCTAACCTAAACCTCTTGTTTGTGAGCAAACAATACCGTGTTTAAAGATCTAAAATGGTGTATCTATCGATTGCCATCATTCATAGGATTATCCTCTTAAAATGGGTTTGGTTTTTTTCCTTCACTTTTATATTGAATGCACTTCAATCTTTGCAATAATAGTTGGAATACATTAAGGGGAGTGTCAACATTTGAAAATTGAAATATGAGTAAAACCTACAAGTATTTGGGATCACCTTAACTTTACTATTGAGCCTTCAAGCATGAAAGCAATAAGCCTCAAATATGAGGCACTTGTGTACTTGGTTTTCCATTATCAAATCCTCACACAATCAATACTGTTATATAGAGTCTTTTTGCCTTGACAATGCTCTATGACCAACCAATATCAACCAATAAGAACTTGGAGGACTCTTAGTGGGTCACTCTAGGACAATTTGATCTAGTGAGATGAGTTCCTTGATTTGGACCTTACACAATTTTTTGTCTATATAGAATTGTGATGACATTTATGAACATATCATTCATGTATGATTATTTGTGAAACTGACACTTTAAAAAGTTACACATACTTTCTCCCATTCATAGATTGTTTTTTCTTTTCCATCATTGATGTGAAAACTTAATCTAGAGGACACAATCAATAACAACTTGTAGGTAGACAATGTTAGAACTTGATTTTTCCCACTACATGATTTACTAATGAGTAGTAAATTTGTGTGTCATGGCATGTTTGGGTCTAGATAAGTGCATTTGTCCATCATCCATGTGATAATGAAGACATATCCTAAAGGGCACTTATCTTATACTCTTATTTTGAGCTTACCTTAATTACATCCATTTCAAGAAGTAGTACTCTTAGGATTGATCTATCATCAGGTCTTTCAATAGCAACAAAAAAGGAGAGTAGGTAAGACATTATGTCATCTAATAAGGAGCTTTGCTTGATTTGGTCCATTATATTACTTGTTGTGAGAGTGCTGAACCATTGACTGGTAGCATATATGATTCTATATTGTGTGAATCACAACATTCACACTTTTTAAGTTTACCTCGTTTGCTTTGATTTCAATTCCTTACCAATGATTCATACCTTGTTTCCACCAATATGCAATGACCAATTGAGCTATTTATGAACCTAAGTAAAGTGGGAAAAGCAACAAGTTGGTTGTGTTTCACATCAAAGCTTTCAAGTGGGAACTTGAGGTTGAAGATGTATGCAAAGAAAGCTTGTGTGACTAGTTTCAAAAGCAACAAGTAAAGCTTCTCACATGTTAGTTACACAAACTTGTACGAAGTGTAGTATATGAAATAAGAAAGGATAAAATCAAGACATTTAGTAGAGAATTGGGGCTATGAAACTTGTTTTATGTTCACATAGATTCCAATAAAATTTACTTTATTTTCTATATAGTTAATTGGTAGTGAGCCATGACCCATTATGTGACATCTTAAAAGATTGTGGATGTAAGACAACAAATTTATTCCACAAAGTGCTTTTATAATGTTTATGGCACCCTTTATGTAGTGAAAAGCCTCCCATATGAGCATTGTTAGATCTATTAGGGTGCCTTTTTTACATCTCTAATGCCCTTTATGTACCACACACACACAGCGTCTGTGTGCATGTTACCAATGGAATTTTAGTTAACCTAAATTTTTTTGATATAAAGCAAAGAAATGGATTATGTAGATCAAGAAATTGAGTTAAATCAGCAAGGAGAAGTTATTGATGGGATAGTGTGCAAATCACATAAGTTAGATTGAACCATCATCAATTTGACGAGTATGTATAAATGATACATAGGAGCTATGTAACAACTTGAGCATTGGTTTTCAAAACCACAATCGACCACTAAGAACCATTAAAAAGTTGCAAGTGTTAGTGGACCACCTCAATTATTATCCCCTCCCCATCATGTAGATGGAACCTAGTTTTGAAGTAGAAGAAGCATAAATGCCTTCATCTCTTGAAAATGATTTCATTTATATGTGTGATGGATTGAACTTGTAAATTTGTATGTGAAGGAGTAGGTGAGAAGAAGGGTCCACAGTAGCCACTTGAGAGGAAATCTAATTGAAACTGGACATCCAAGTAGTGTATGTATAGATGAAAGAAGGGGCTATATGAGCAGCTAGTTCAAAGCAGATTTTGTAGGTGAGCTCAACCTAATAGTTGTTAAGATTGGGAGAAGATGAGAGGGTGTGACTAGTCACCTCTTGAGCATGGGCAAGCTATATAGTTTTCCCAAAACGAGAGCACAAATGGTGATGGATCATTATACTTGTAGACATTAAACTTTGTGCATAGATGCCTTTGTCTCTTGAAGATGATTTCTTTTATATGAGCTAAGTGTGATGGATTGAACTTGTAAATCTGCATGTGAATAAGATACATGCTTTGTCAGGTTTAGATACATAAGACTATGGTTAAGAAAATTATTTGGTTGAAGGTCCCACTTATGGCTTGAAGTATGCCATTGCATGAGTTTAGTGGTGAGGAACATAAAGTCTCAATCATAAAATAAAGATAGCAAGAGGCATTTGTTAGCCATGTAAAGTTTGGTGTGCGCAATTTACAATTTGCAACCATGAGGAATGGAAGAGAAGAGGAAATAGATGGGATATGAAGGTTCAAGCTTTCCTTGAGACCTTGCAAAATGTTTTGGATGCCCCCCCTGAAGAAGGGATGTGTGGATAAAATCTAGCCCATTAATAATTTTCATATCTTGTTGTATTTAAAATTTCTTACATATGAATGAGGGATTATTAGGTACTTTATTAGACCTAGTTATGAAAAATTGTTTTGTAAGTAAGGATGGTATAACCTTTTCAACTTGAAGATTTTGAGAACAATTTAAATGCTCGAGCTTGTTTTGGATGAATTGAGAAAAAGAATCTACTAGCTTAGGGATTTGTAAGTTAGCGATTTCGATGAATGACAAAGAGGCATTAAGTAAAGCTTGTTTTGCAACATGAATATTAGGGGGACTAGAAGGTATATGTTTTACACACAAATTGAGCAAATTTTTTATCAAGGGATCTTCGATAATGTCAAGACTCCTTCTACTAACCACATGTTTATGTTCTTCATATAAAATGAACCTTGGATCATAAAGATGACAAAAGCAAGAGTGAACTTTTCTATCCAAAAAACATTCTTTGGGATCATACAATGCTTGTTTCAACGAGGGAGAAAAGTCCAAACAAAGGAGATTGAGGACCAACTGTACTAGGGAGGGATACATCAAGGGCAAATAAATACGTGATGCAATCTTCCAACTTTTTCTTGAAACAAGAAAGCTCCTTTCATGAGGTTGCATTATAAAAAAAATCTACTATAGTAATTTCTTAATGGTATTGTTGCAATCTTTTGAGGATATATCTTTGTGTTTCAAGTTTGTAGATGTGGGGTTCTTAAGAGTTCATATAAAATAAGATTCATGTATCCCAGATTTCTTGGTTTGGAGGAGGCATGCCCTCTTTTGCTACCATGGGATTGTATGATCTTTTATTGCCTTGTGGCATAGAATCCAAATTGTTGCTATTGCAAAGGAGTAGACATTTATCAATAAAGTTGATGCTCTCACCTTGCAAATTTGTGAGCAAGCTACCATTTCTGTGCATGAGTGCTTTCTTCATGGAAAAAAATACCAATTCCCTAAAATAAGCAAATAGCAATAATGCCTTGATGAAGTAGTCATAGATTCTCTTAGTGACCATCCAATGAAGGTTTTTCTCAACATGATGGATTATGAAGCACAAAGAGTGGGCAAATCATATGATGAAACTATGTCTCCATTTTGATTTGTGCTTAACGGCATCACAGGCACATTTAATAAAGGGCCTAAAATAGTTCATGTATCCATTGCATGCACCTTTAATGTAGGTCCCACAATAGTTATGATTTGTGCCCAGTGGCATCACATGCACATTTTGTGTGTGTGTGCATGTGCACCCACATGTGTGTGTATGTGTGTGACATGTGACTAATAAAAGCTAAATCAAAAGTAGGAAATATGTGAGCATTAATGCGGGCTATCTAAATGAACTATGCTTATGTCATTGCCTAACCAATTGTTGATGGGTGAAATTCCCCATTTGAATTGGTTATAATAAATTGTCATTCTAAACATGGCAATAACTTCAACAAAAGGAATAATTTTCGCAAAGAAGTTTCACATCCAATGCCACGAGCAAGTTCATCTTTGCTCTTACACTTGTAAATATATACGAATATGCTTGTTACTTTTTTATATGGTAAGGATTTGTATTCATGTTAGTATGCATACATCTACCCACATATGTGCATGTGCATGCATGCATCACCTATGTATGGACATACATGTACGTGCACATGTGCATGCATGTAAAATATATCCAACCATGTGTGCATGAAAATGAGCACACTTTATAAAGTTTCATCAACTAAGATATACTATTAAATGGATTTATGTGCTTATGATGCACGACCATAGGTAAATGAAATGTGGCATTAAGTATTCTCTCTCTCTCTCTCTCTCTCTCTCTCTCTCTCTCTCTCTCTCTCTCTCTCTCTCTCCCTCTCTCTCTCTCTCCCTCTCTCCCTCCCTCCCTCCCTCCCTCCCTCCCTCCCTCCCTCCCTCCCTCCCTCCCTCCCTCCCTCCCTCTCTCTCTCTCTCTCTCCCTCTCTCCCTCTCTCTCTCTCTCTCTCTCTCTCTCTCTCTCTCTCTCTCTCTCTCTCTCTCTCTCTCTCTCTCTCTCTCTCTCTCTCTCTCTCTCTCTCTCCACACACACGCATGCACGCACGCACGCGCACGCACGCACGCACGCACACGCACGCGCACGCGCGCGCGCACACACACACAAACACACACACACACACACACACACAAGCGTACATACAAGCACATGTAGATAAGATTCCATATCCTTTAAGTCAAGCTAAACATGATGTGCACAACCTAATTAATATGTCTCTTGATTGAACCATCGAGGATCAAACTCATTTGGTGCTTAAACTTTTAGTTGAATAACCAAGTCATTGATTCTCAAGGTATAGTGCTATGTTCACTCATCTTTTCATTAACTACACAACTCATACTTAGGCGATTATGTAGTCATCCTAATCTTGATTAGATCTCATAATCACTAGATCCTCAAACCATCCTAAGACTAATCATAGTGGCAAATAATTCCTAATCTTGAAGTACTTTTTCCATAATCTGTAAGGGGATAAAGGTAGTCATCATTATCTGATCAAATATTTAGTATATTCGATTTGACTTCAAGACTACACACTTTGATATTTAAACATTTGTACATGGATTCCTCATATAAACATCTATCCCATTAATCATGATTAGTGTTGTAAATCTTAAAGAAACCTTAAAAATGACGATTCTCATTAGTTTCTATTGATTATTGTCTAAATTTCATCCTTATCAACTAAAGATACTAACATTTTGCACTTTAATGTGCCAAAATATCTCAAATACTATATATTTGTTCTGCATTTCTTTGAATTGATCAACGTGATGGAACTAGTCCATAAACTTTAGTACTGGCCAATGTAAACTATTTGCTTTTCACTAGAAAATAGATTAACTTGACACACTGTTGCTAAGATACACCCTAACATGATTATAGATATCATTATGCTTGATTTGAGGTTTAGAAATAAGCAAATAAGCAAAAACTTGTGCAACATCTCTACTTGTTCCATTGTATATGACATGGGGCTCCTATTTAGTGTCCATCTAAGATCATAGTGGCTTCATTTTCTAGTTTTCACAATTCAAAAATTTAGAATAACAAAATGAAAAGTGCTAAGACCATGTTTAAAGAGATTAAAGGCTTGTACTGTAAATACAAAGGGTTGACTCTCAATGAAACTTGGAAGCCTTTTGGTTAGGTCTATAGTATCATGACCTAGGGCTGCTTGTAAATTACATGTGGTAGTTGCCAAGTATTGTCATTTAAATAAAACTAATTTTATGCACCCACACTTTTGCCACATAAAATTTTGAGCAAAAGTCCAAATAATAATTCCAAATGTCAAGCTTGGTATATGAACCTCTAGACATGATTAAGAAAAATGGAATGCAGAGGGATTTTTTGGAACATAAGGCAAATTATGTCAAGCTTGATATATGAACATCTAGACATGAATGGAGTACATAGGGATTGTTTGGAAAGGAAGGCATATTATGTCAAGCTTGTTATATGAACCTCTAAACATGATTCATAAAAACTAAGTATGGAAACATAGTTTGGAACACAATGATTATTATGGGATAATTTGGAGATAAAAGCATGTGCTAAGTGCAATTCTCAATAGACTTAATGCACTACACTTTCTTGTGAGTCATGTATTCTAAATTACATTTAATAGACAACATTGAATGGTGGAAGAACTAAATGAATTTGAAATGAATGTTGTGCAATCTATGGAAAATACCCAGGACATTGCTACAATTCTTATGGTTGTGAAGACTTCGGTAAAAATCTATTGCAAACGTGTCCAACATGACTATAAACCAAGACAAAGGCAAAGCAAAAGTGTTTTGCCTATGATCTCAAAATCCCAAAACAAATGTTCAACATAGAGAAATTGGACTCATAAATCTTCCTTAATATGAGAAGAGAATACATAAAGGCATTTGATGGAGTTGGTCATTTGATGGTCTACTTATTAAAGGAAGGCATGCTTGACATAGCCCACATAGTTCATTTACACAAAGCCTTACAAAGCATATTGTTTACCCCATGGAACTAGGATGTGGATAGTCGGGGATATGTGATCTAATAATGGAAAGTTGCTTGACTTGGCTCATTGCGTTCTTTGTTGTTAAGTAGTAAATTTGTATGTAGGAGTTGGTTCGGGCTTGCACATGTGTATGTATGCCTTCTACATGTACCTATTGCTTCCATTTCTAAAATAACATTCTTGCCAATGTTTTAGTTTCTTCCCATGAAGTATACAATGACTACTTAAAATTTAGAATCTAACTCAAAAGAAGGCTTGCGGTTTGGTTACATTTCATGTCGAAATAACTATGATGGGAATGAAATTGTTAATGGACGCAAGACTTGTAAAAAACATACAAAGTTTGTACGAAAAAAACAACCAAAGCATTTGACATGTTATTAGACAAACTTGGGAGATAGAATGGAATGTTAATATGTGTTGTGTTGGAATGTAGGTCTTCAAAGTTCTTGCATGTGATTTATGGTTTATTATAAATAGTTGTGTAAATTTAAGCTTTCACAATTGTCAACTTGGATTAAGCTTTCATAACCATACTCTAAATAATTGTGCAAATTTTGTATTATACATGACCTTTCACTTGGATAATTAGGAGTCACGTCATTTGAACAAGTTAAGAAATGTCATGTCACAATGTAGTACTCAATGATAATTTTATGTGTGGTAGGTAGAACTTTCATGAATATATTATTGTGCCAAGAAAATGAAAAAATAGATGGAGATTTTACACTCTAAATGTGTCTTGAAGTAAGGGATCGTTACATGATTACTATTGTATTGGCTCGCTTTAATAGAACATATATGTATTTAGGACACATATTAAGGTTTTGACCGAGGGGCCTTAGTAGCAACTTTGCCAAACTCTCATTGCCTATAACCATATAGTTTTAAGTATAGTCATCACCATGGTCCTTGGTAAAACTTGGTTGTATTGTCATATTTGGTAGGTAATAGAACTACCAAAATGAAGATGCACTTGAGTTTTTCACTATATTTGGCAAGTATGCCACTAAGCATTCTATTTCAAGTAGAAAGAAACATAATTAACAATCTAATTAAATAAATATATTTTGCTTATTATAGTCATACATCTATGAACAATGCACTTAATCCAAATCAATTTGAAGGAATTAAAGCTATGTATTGATGAGTTAGAATGATTTTAAGAAAGTCGAATCTTATAAGATATTTGATAAATTTATTAAAAACTACTATTAATGTCATTCTATAATCAATGATGAGTTCATTCATTGCTAATGAAGCCTAGATAGCCTAATTTATCATCAATTTACACTAGTGTTCCTTGTGTGCTTCATTATAAGGAGTGGTAGGTTTCTCTCTAAACTCTCTCTCTCTCACTCATTCACTCACACTCTCTCCCATCTCTCTTTATTCCCTATCTCTCTCTCTCTCTCTCTCTCTCTCAATCTTTATTTTCTTCTCCCTCCCTCTCTCTCTCTCTATCCTCCTCTTCAAATGTTTTTCCTCTCTCTCTCTCTGCACAAATTTTTTTCCTTTATCTCACTCTCTCACCAAATTTCTACATTCTCTCTCCCTCCCTCTCATCATCATCTGTGTGTATTCCCCCCTCTCCCTCTTTAGAAGGTCACACACACACACACACACACACACACACACACACACACACACACACACTCTCTCTCTCTCTCTCTCTCTCTCTCTCTCTCTCTCTCTCTCTCTCTCTCTCTCTCTCTCTCTCAATCTTAATTAATTTCTTTAAAAATGTCATCAACTACGGATAGAATCATCAACTTCATCATCGCTAGGATAATCAATGATACCATAAAAAATCACGTCCAAAAGTTGTGCCACGTGAGCTTATCACCTTCCTAGTCACCCCAATTGAAAAGCCATGATTATGACCCCTCAAATCAAACATTGAAATCGATGATGAGGTGAAGCTAAAGCCTACATGCAACATTGCAAAGGCTATGGAAGAAGGGGCGATTGAAGGCTATTTAAAGTCTATAGCATAAGGCTATTTAAAGTCCTATGCTACAAACCAAGTGCGCTGGAGGATTATGAAGGGAGTAAGCTCAGAGTGGAAGCATACAAGCGGGAGTAAGAGCTATGGTGGAAGGAGCAAGAGCAAGAGAGAGAGAGTGACACACACACAAGATGTGGAAACTCCAACAATCACAATGCATGACCAGCCTTCCCTTTATTCAAAGGTCACTAAAAGAATAAAGAATGAAGTGACAATGATAGATGCCTACCACATGCAATGTATAGATGTGCGAGTATTGTCAGTGTAGTAATACAACACAGGTGGCTAGGCATAGGCGCCTTCACCCCCAACAACCTCCCGCTTAAAGCCAATGTACCCCTAGTGAGGACAGAATAAGTAAAAAGTTGCAAAGCACAAATATATGTAAGTACAACATGATGAGGAAAGATTTCATCTCATCCAATGCCCATCAGCTTCCTAGGGAAGTAAAAACACTCTGCTGAGAGACTTTATCTGAGTAGATCTATAGGATTTCGATCAATTGAGATCTTAACAATGTCAACAGACCTATCCTCAACAACCTTTCTAATGAAATGGTAATGCAACTCAATGTGTTTCGTCTTCACATGGAAGAAAGCCTTGGAGAGATACTCCTCTCTCTTTTCTCACATGATACAAGTTTTCGATTCCAAGGAGAAGGGCCCCTTTAACTTCTCTCTCTTCTCCTTATATAGGTTTTTGGTTTTCTTCTCTCCTTCACATGTTGTGTTTTAAAACAACTTCATGATTTTCATTCATTTTAGTTTAAAAAAAATCTTAAAAATGTCGTAAAGATTGAAAAGCCTAAAAGGTTTAAAACTTCTTAAGCTTTTCAAGAAGCTTAAAACTGTTCTTTGTTTTTACTTTGCTAAGTGCAACTTTTCACATTGATCTAATTCTGATGTTACCGAATTCTTCTGTAGTAGAAAATTGAAAAGTCAATTGTTGGAAAATCTATGTGACGTCATCATTCCAGATCCTCCCCTGCAATTCTCTTACCAACATAGCTTACAGCTCACTCAGCTATTGCATCTTTGTCTTGTATCTAACTTAGCTTAGATGCCAAAGCATAATTTTCTTGAGATTCCTCCGATGACATTTGGAGACCTCCCTTCATGGATAAAACAATTGTGCCAAAACTTCCTTCATAATCTCCATTAGCTTTACTATTCAAGTGCATGTCATAGCTTGTCAACAAAATTCAACTACACATTTTGCTGCCAAATACCACGAGGCCCATGATTTGATCCGCTTTTACTGGGATACATAGAAACTCCATAAAAATATTTTTCATCATACTCCTCCCATGCCTTCTTACTAGAATCACATTTCCAAAGGACCTAAAGCCAAATATTTGACATCACATCAAAGAAACTTGTCTTATCATTCTATGGAAGTGCTTGAAGCACATCTACTTCAATCATAATTGCCTTCGTGTACTTCTGATTCAGCATCATAACTTTAGTCTTCTAAACTCGATAGTTTGCAAGGCTTGAAACTTCAAGAATTTATATGTCTTTTCATCGAGCAAAAAAAACCATAAAAACCTATCATCTAATGAAAAAAATCATTAGATTATGAAGATCCTTTGCCCCATTCTATTTTTTCTATTCCAATATCTACCCATTTTTGCTCCCAAGTAAGTATGAGTATGCTTTGAGAAACATCTTTGACCTTGAAAAATAGTAGCAACATCCAAGTTTTGCATGTGACCTCAAATAATTGCTAATGTAGCATTAGCCGCATTGCAAAGCTCATGTCTATGATTCAACACTATCTTTGCCTTTCCATTTTCTGAACCAATTTGGAATTCTTTATTGTCCTCTTCCAAACCATTAAGAACCTCCACAAGCACATAATCTCCACTTGCATTAATAAGAGCATTTTCCATTCCATTGACATGGTATTTGATTGAGTTTCTTGTGTATTCAAACCAAACTGAAATTTCCTTCATAATTATTCACTTTCATTCTTTCATAAACTCCAATATGGTGTACATATCCTTTAAGTCTTTTGTAACTATTTTTGTTGCTTCAGATGTTATTGCCTTTGTTCATGCATTGTGTCCTAGAGAACACGCATGTCTTAAGAAGAGATGCAACATTGAATCCATGCTATGCAACCAAACAACTGATTCTTCACACAAAGTGATGTATGCACTAGAAAAAATAGTGCCTAGCCAGACTACATGTGCCCATGCATAATGCAAAATGCAAACACAGTTCCTTGATTATTTTAGATCCTTAACCTCACCTCTCAATACTCAAGAAAATATTGTTCTTCACTCCTCTGACCCAAAATCTTACAATTTCTCAAAAAATATGGTCCTCAAGAAAACAACTCATCTCACAACTAGAGGCATCCTTCACGACCCTCAAACTCACCCAACTACCTTTCCCACTCATCCCAAAATTCCTATTTGAGTGATGAAAATCCCAACTCTCGTGCATGATCAATGAAAGGTGCTCTCTCAAGTGCGTGTGCAACTAAAATTTATTGGATATAGTTGCAGCGGGCCTCATGCCATGCTAGTGCTCAATGATGGTACAAAACGTGCATCAACCCAACCCATGGCATGGAAGTAATTGATTAAATCAGTAGACGATCCCCCAGTGCAGTGTATCTGACAACTGCAACATGAAGTGCTCGTGAACCCATAATCCATGTAATGTGCAAGAGTCTTGGCAAAAAAATATACATGTTCCAAGATGTTCAGTAGCTTCTAGCAAACTCTAACTCTAACCTGTCTAGAAAACTCCAATCTCGACCAAGGCTATCAAGTTTCCACACTCCAAAATCCAAACATAACTGTGAAAACAATTCCTAAGCTAAACAAGTATAAAAATTCAACTACAAAACAATAAACTAAACAATCACACAACATCTAGAATACAAAAAAAAACTTTCTACCTAAAGTTATTCTAGGGGGTTTTTAGTTTTCATGAAAACACTTGACATATTTAGCCCTCCCCCTAGTCTGCAAGCATTTATGCTTAGCATTTGCTTTCATAAAGTGATGCTACATCTATCATCCATTCAGTCTCCTCATTCTTTTGTCCTAGTTGTTCTTGTTCTAACCACTCCTCTATTTGAATTGGCATCAACCTTGAGACATACTTCTTTAATTTGTATCCATTGATTCTTTGTTCATGTGCCTTTCCATCTAAATCTTCCAATGCATAAGTCCCATTTTTTAAAGTTACTGTGACTCTCAATGTTCCTTCCCATTTTGTTTGAAATTTCTTTTGAAAAGTATGATCCAATTTGCTATTATATCTCAAAACTAAATCCCGATTTTTATATTTTTATTTTTGATTATTTGATTATTTGTTGAAGATTTCTTTCATGATGATCACATATCTCTTGCCTATTTAGTCGTGCTTCTTGTAATTGCATCAATCTCTTTGTGAAATAATTTTTATCCTCACACTCACTCAATTTTTCAAGCATCCTCAAAGATAATATTTCCACCTTTATAGGCAACAAAGTTTCTCTTCTATAAACCATTCTAAAAGAAGAAAACATGTACTCTCTTTTTCGGCTAAACGATAAGCCCACAAAGCACTTGACAACTCAACGTCCCATGTTTAAGGATGATCTTTTGTCATTTTGGATAACATTCTTATTAACTCACCATTGAATTGCTCATTGAGAACATTACACTAATGATAATATGATGAGGCAAATCTCTTTGCTAGTTTCATTTTCTCACAAAGATAATCAATTAGTTCTCCCTTAAAACCCAGTCCTCTATTTGATAGAATCGCTAAAGGTGTTCCAAATTTACAACATATGTCTTCATAAATGAAATTTCCCACATCTACGGCTCTGATATTTTTTACAGCTTTAGCTTCTACCCAATGAGAAAGATAATCAATTGCTGTCAAAATATATAACTTTCCTCTTGAAGTATGTGGTGATGGACCAATTGCATATATTCTCCATTTTTCAAAAATATCATAAGCAAGAATTGTTTTTCTTGTTTCTAGTTTTAATATTTTCTTACTCGTTCTTTGACATTCATGACAATATTTACACCATTAATTGACATCTTTATGAACATTTGCCACATATATTATTCGGTTAGAATTTTTTGAAGAGTTATTTTGTAAGAATAATGTCCCCCACATGCCCCCTCATGATTTGTTTCAAGAATATGATGTATTTCTTCCTTCCAAGTTACTTATCTCAAGATTAAATCCACTCTTTAGCATAAAGAACATCATTCACTAACTTATACCTTCCTTTTCTTCTCAAAAACCCATATTCCTTGTCTTTAGGGATACTGAATGGTGCTTTCCCAGTTAAGAGAAATTCTTATTCCAATTCAAGAGTTTCTCTTCCTTTGTAAAGAGGAAACTTTGCTTTATAGCAAATATTTGATAAATTGCTACTTGAGTTGCATTATGGACTTCCTAATTTTCTTCTTTGAATATATGTTTCAAACTCCAAGACTCAAATTGATTTAAATCTCTTTGAATTCTATTACACATCTTCTTTAGTTTGGGATTCTTAATCAGCCAAACTTTGAGGATTTACTTTACTAATAGTAGAGCATCACCTCTAACCCTCGATCTTCAAATTCCCATTCTTTGACAGAGTATAATAGTAGCTACTTGCAAGGTTGCATGCTCAACTTCATTTTTACTGGTTGCCTCAAGTTTAACAGTTTCTTTTCTTATCAAATTCCCATATGGATCATAAACTACAATTCCTCCTAATAATGCTTGATATGGTTTACGATATGATCCATCAAAATACACAAAAAACGAGTTTTCAATTTCTGGTTTCACTTATTCTTTATCTCCAAATTTTCATTTTAACCAAAATAAACTTCCTCAGTAGATAAAAAAATTTGCTATTGTAGCCATAATTGAGTCCTCAACCTGAAACATATATCGAAATTCTTCAAGGTCAACAATCCATTTTATAACTCCTCGAAAGATTTGAGTTACTCACTAGCTATGGCAATAGTGTATAGCTTGTCAAAATTGTAAAAGGTTTTGGTAGTAAATATCTCCTAAAATTATTGCAAGCAAATGTTACACTAATCATTACCAATTCCATTTCAGTATATGTTCTTTCTATTTGCAACTTCACTCGACTTACAAAATAAATAGGTCTCATGTATCCAAAATTCCTTCCTTGTTGCATAAGGATTGCTCCAATAGCATCTTCTCCAACTGATGGATTTACAAAAAATTTACTTTCCCAATTAGGTGTTTGGATCAATGATACATGACCTATAGTTTCCTTAACTTGTTGAAACAATTCCTCAGCCCCTATTGTCCACTCTAAAGGATCTTTCTTGGCTACCATCTACAATGGATAAAGCAACTGAGATTCCAAAGGCATGAATCTTGATAAATGTCTTACCTTATGAATGAAGTCATGAGCTCTTTCATTTTTGCAGGTGATACTAAAGTAACCAAAGCTTTCACCTTTTCAGGATCAGGCTCTATTCCATTTTTCAAAACTACATGACCAAAAAGTTTCACTTTTGGTTGAGCTATCTTGCATTTTTTTTTTGGATTTAACTGACAATCGTAATTGTCCAATCTTTTGAACACTTTGTTGATTTTTTCACAATGTTCAAATCTTGTACTATGAACATAAACATAATCAATGAAATCTCTCACAAACTTCCCTAAGAAATGAGGTAACACTTTGTTTATCCTCCCTTGATATCGAGTTACTGAGTCCAAAAGGTAAAACTCTATAACAAAAGCAACCCCCTGGTGTTATAAAAGTTGTTTTTCTTTGATCTTCAGAAGCAATGGGTAATTGAAAGTACCTAGAATAACCATCACAAACACTATACCTTTCATATACTGCAATTGAATCCAAAATTTTATCTATGAAAGGAAGTGGATAATGATCTCTCTTTTGTAACTGCATTTAGAGGTTTATAATTTACACAAATTCTCCAACCTCTAGTTTTCTTTGGTGTTATAACTATTGTGCATACCTATTTTGAATGTTCAATAAGATAATGTCGGGCCCTAGAATGGGCCTGACACTGGCTATAGGCACTAGCCGGGCCTCTCTAACACTCACAAGACAACCCCACACAGCCTCGTGGCCAGGAGTGTCCAAGGGACACACTGCCATAATTGTTAATGTTGATATTGCGTTTGTAGTGAACCATAGTCCAATGATTGCCCTTACTTACTCCTCAGAGGGAGATCCCACACATCTTGGTGTAGTATACCATCATAATACAAACATAAAGGAGGCGTTCCTCTGGCTAAATGCCGTGACCCCACTGCAACTCTCCTACACCGAAAGGATTGGCCCCTCGATGTATTGCTCTAACTTAAAGAACATACGAGCAATCTCGACTCTTATATATTTTGAACGATTCAGGAGATTTGATATTTCCTTACCAAGCTTGCCCCAAGAAATCGTTCATCTACCCTACAACTCGGGTTTCCTTACACACTCCACATAGGTCAATGTTTGGAAAACAATTGCAATGCGTCTAGGTTTGATACCATGTTATACTCAATGCAAGTCTGGATGACCATTGTGCTCAAGAATTTTATCATTAGAAACCAACTAGGTGAAGTGCAAAAACAACCCTTCAATGATTTTCCAACTAATCGTACATGCGGCGTTGATAGAGACGAGCACCGAATTCCTTCATGCTACTAGTCTCCTTAACTCAAATGATAGTCTACCCTATATGTTATGCATAGACAAATAGATCAGAATTTGAATCATTTTCAGCAACTAACCACTTCCACAAACTCTCTTCCCCTTACCGTTTATGTTTTGCGTTTGTTGGGTAGGTGTAACATTTATTTTTATGTAAATTTTCATGTAAAAATTGATAAAAATATACTCTAACATAGAAAAAAGACTTGACTGAGGCTTGATCCTCATTCTCCAGCCTTGTTTTACATTCATGAACATAAAATACATTTTTCCTAAATTTTTAGGTGCAAAAACTAAAAATTTCTTATTTTTCCCATTTATTTATTCATAAAAATGTGATATTTTTTGATTTATGTGCCTTAATTGATCATATTGACTGAACAATGATTTTTATTAGCTTTTTATCCCATGTGAATTCCATTCCCCAACCCGAAATGGGAGAAATCCTTATTTTTTCTCATGTAAGATGCATTTTGGGTTTTAAATTATTAATTACGACTATGTACGACTACAGGTTTTGCATTTTATTAGGTGGAGTCCTCAAACATACTTCAAACATGATTTATACAAATTTTCTTTCCATGTGCACATCATTAAAGCCATCAAATATCAAAACAATGAGATTTTCTTTGTAAAAATTGAGCATACCACTTATTTGCAGGTTATGTGTTTTTATGAAATGGTTTTGGGCAACCAATGGACCCCTTATCAGTTCCCTGACCATGCTCGACATTGCCTCTCATCCTCCTTTCGATCTTGGAGCAATCCGGTTCATGTTGGACAAGCATCCTTCATCTCCCTTCCTTCTTGATTTTCTGCATATGATCAACCCCTTAGAGGAGAGAGGAGGAGGAGAGAGAAAGACTAAGTTTTGATCTTAGCAACCGAGTAGCCATTGCATGAATGGAATGTGGCAACGAGGAGCGAGAAAATCGAGGAGGAGATTGTTGTGATCAGTTCCATGGCTTCTTTGGAGGCCACCAATGCCTCTTCCTCACAATTCGTCGCCATGAGGGGGGGGGGGGGGGGTCACATTTTTCTGGCACCATTTTGAAATGGCGTAACCCCCCCATCCCCCCCCCACAGCCATAATCATGATTTTTTTAAAAATTGGGGGCCCAAGGCCCTCCCAACAATGTGCATGCCCAAAGTTTTTAACTTTGGCCCTTTCCTTTTGGCGCTGTCGGGCTTCATTTCTTGATCGTCCGATGCTTGTTTTGCGTTCCGTAAATTTTTACCATTTCATCTTGAGGTCCCAAATTGCCACACTTTCTCCCATTCAAATTGACATTTGGAAAAATTATGAAAAAATTGCAATTGCTCTTCAAAACCGCTTTGAAATCCGGTCTTTCGCGGCTCGTAAAAATTGTCAAATTCGTCTCTACCACTTTTGACAAGGTCCTATTCCCGCCTTAAATTTGCTCTTCTCCGTGTCTTCCACACACTTTAATGGTCTTTAAATTTTGCTCTTAGATAAATAAATCCTACTTGCAATAACTTATCAACCTCTTCTTACAAAATAGATATTTGTTCTAAAGTCAAAGGTTTTAGTTTTTGACAAATTCGCTTGGCATCTTACTTTAGTTCAAATTTTAGCCCTTCCCCTTTCATTTCTTTGATTTCTATATATTAAGAAGTTATAAAGAGATTTGGATATTTGTTGATGACTGCTTGTTATTTTTTTTTCTCTCCTTCTATCGGGTCTTGACTCAACATTTTCTCCAAAAACTCTCTTTTTTCTGAGGAAACTTGAGGTCGTTCCATCAATCTTTCTAATTCCTCTAGTTTTTCTTCCTCATCTTCTCCAATCATTATGCTTTTTTTATTTTCTTTAGTCTTAACATTCACAATTTGAACCTTTTTCAAGTTTCCTATGAAAGTTTGGCTTTTGATGATAATTCTTTATCCTTTAGCAGAAATAAAAGTCCTTTTTCTTTATATGAAGGATGAAGGCTATGTTTTTCAAAAATTTTGAATATTCTTGAAACTATTGAAGGTCTGATATGTGTTATTGACTTCTCTTTGATATCTAAGGATGCTTTTTTTTTTAATCTTCTTTTTCTCTATTATTATTGATGAAACCTCTGGGTCTGAGTCACTTTTTGAATTTTCATCTTCTTCTTCAGTACTATCACTCTTCTCTTGTTCTTCTTCTTCACTTTTGAGATGGAGCTTTCCCTATGAGGTAAACTCAAGTAGCTCAAGATTACGAATGTCTAGTTATTCTAACAAGTTCTGAGTGACTGCAGTCTTGATTACTTCTTAATGGACTAGTAAAAAACTATGCTATCGATATTTGTATAGGTAGGTACGTTACGTTTGGTATCAGAGCAAATGTTAAGTATTATTTGCAATTAACTGGAGTACTTGAAGGCAAAGTTGGAGGCATCTTGGACAAAATGGCAAATCGTGCATTAATAACATGCTATTTTGGAGGTAAAATAGTTAAAGATAGGGTGATTAGAGTAAGTGTTGGTTAGAACTTCAGTTATTTTTTAAGACATGCTTTTTCTTTTCTCTCTCTTTCAAGCTTTTAGCTGAAGCTTCCATGGTGGCATGCCAAGAAACTCAATATCTTACTCTCTAGTGATCTTTTCTTCTTCTCTAAACATGGGGCATGATTCTTTAACTTCTGGCATCAGATAGAGCACCATAGTGTTAGCCAAAGCTGAGAAAACCCCTAAGAAATAGCCATGCAATTTTTGGTGCAAATTTTGTTGGTTTTACTGCTCAGTTTTCATACTCCTGCTACTCCTAATCTCTTCTAGGTTTTTCAAGCAATCTTGGCACACTTAGTAGGGAACATCTCCAACAAGTTTTTGCAAGATTTGACCTTTGATCTTATGATACACAGCAAGGCAACCATAGGTTCAAACCTAGAAGCTTCAATTTCTCTACCATCATTTTGGAGCAAGATAGAATTCAAGATTGAAGGCATTTCAAAGATTTCAGCATATTGAGCCTCTTGAAGCTCATTTTGAAGGACCATTTTAGTGTTTTTTCCAAAAAGCTTGAATATTTGATATTCACATATTCAATCATGTTTGGGACATTTATTCTTTATGGATTCAAACTTATTCAAGTTGTATGGGCTGATTTTATGGATTCTTAGAGCTTCATGATGGATTCATGGTGGATTAAGAAAGTTTTTTTCAATAACTGGATTGAAGCTTGCATCAATAATCTTCTTTAAGCTCAATTAAGGTATTTCACTTACTTAAAATCTATAATCTCTCAATATCCACTCGCTTTAAGCTTTTCCACTTGTTGATGGGAGATTATTGGTCAATTAATTCTCTAAATCGATCAATAGATCAAAGATTAGTACTCTTCTCATTGATCAGTGCCTATTACATTGAATTTCAACATTTATTTCAATCTTATTTCATCATGGGTATCATTTATAACGTCAGCCATTCTATTTCCTAGAGTAGGAGTTAGGTGTGTTCATTGTAAATAGGGTATTTGGGGGCTGAATTTTGAGTCATTTATAGGTGCTACAAGTCAATTCCAAGTTGATTATAGGTTTTACACAGGGTAATACACTCAAATAGTGAATTGGGATCACTCTTAGAAGACTTTTAGTTGGTTACAGGTGGTATAGAGCAATTCAAAGAATTTTTAAGACCTCTATAAGATATTGCAAGGAATATTCAGTTCCTACAAGGCATACAAAGTGCACCGTAGGATTGGAAGACCTTATCTTTGACTTGGGAAAGGTGAATACACTAAAATAATATTTTTATAGGAAACAACATTGTTTTGAATGCACTAAAATAATATTTCTAGAATATTTTGTTTTGATTCTAAATTTGAATGCTATAGGAAGGGGAGCTACAAGCTCTACCCCGAGACCTATGGACCACTTATGCTCAAGTGTTTCGAACCGAGCAGCCATGGCTACCTCTCACATAGCCGATGTGCAATGCCTACCTTACGGGTGTAGTGAGCTTACCTTGATGCTCGATCGAGTACCCTCCTCTTTCTTGCACACCGGTAGCTCCATGATCCTTGAGGCAAGCTCAAGCAAGCTCAATCCCTCTCCCATGAGCTTCATCCTCCATAGCCACGCGCGAGACAAGAGAAGAGAAGAGAGGAGGGGAAGATGAAGAGAGAAGATGGAGAGCTTCTTCTCCAAGATCCCTCACTCTCACACACTCACTCCCTCACTCCCTCACACTCTCTCAATCCCTCTCTCAAGCACAAGCAAGAAGGCAAGAAACAAGAGAAGAAGAAGAAGAAGCTTTGGCCACACACAAGAATGATCTTCTCATTCACTTTTTGAACTTTATATACATGCCTACTTTCCATGGGCGGTCATCCCCTTTTTTACATGGCTGGCCATTAGCCTAGGCCCATTTCTCATTTCCCACCATTCTAATCTATCCTATTCCCAACTAATGCATACAATTTGCATAGGAGTGAGCCTGGCACTCTTTTACAAGGATTCGGGAGCACTTTCACACTTAATGGTGCGCTTTTTACTCTTTTACTTTCCTTGGGCGACTCTAAGACTTCCTGAGGGTCGTGCCCGTGCTTTTAATTTTTTCAGGGTCTGGTTACCGGTTAAGGCGCCTTTTTCTTCCGTTTGTCCTGCGCCTTTTGCTATTTTCTTTTTTCCATTTCCCGCTCCTCTGTGCTGCGGTAAACATTACCCCCCTCCTAGCCAAGTGCCAGTCCCATGGCACTGTGGTGGGAAGTAGTGGGATAGATGATGCTGTTGCTAGGTGGAACTGGTGGGTAGATGACACTGATGCTTGTGAATGAGAGGTGATGGAGTTTGATGACGATGACCAGGAGAGATTCCGGCGTGCTTTAGACTTTATGAAAATGCTCGGGATTTCACACACAGTTGTGGCTCCCATTCTACGACGGCTGATAGAGGTTCCAATTGGCTAGTGGAAAATAGGTAGCGGGTTATCCTTTGGTCAACAGAAACGCTTGATCAATAAGCAATCCCTTAGGAGAATGGTGTTGGAGGGATTTATCTTGGAGAAACCTCCCTGAACTCTGTCTTGACAAAGGTTTGCTTTGTCTTCGCATGGAAGATCTTTGTCTTTGTTTTGAAGATCTTGTTATCTTGAGGATCCTTGTCTTCGATTTGAAGATCTTCAGCTTTGATTTCAAGATCTTCAGGTTTGATTTCAAGATCTTTAGGTTTGATTTCAAGATCTTCAGGTTTGTGGAATCAATAAGCGATCCGTAGATCTTGAGACGGTAGGCATGCATCTTTGGAAGATGAGGTTCCAAAATCTAAGCCAATGGCAGATCCATCACTGGGTTTTCCTTCTGCTTGATTTGGTTCAGTCATGGCAGCCACCATCAGTAGGCGGATGATTGGCAACATGAAATCTGTTGAGCCATTTAAACCTTCGCAGCGAAGCTCCTGAAGTTGCAGTAATGGAGTCATGTCCGACTCATGGAAAAATTCCTTGTCATTGGAGGATGTAGTGGATGATCTTCTTCAGCCAAGCAGCTAGTTCTTGAAACACGAACATAACCTGCAAAAAAAGTTGTGCACTTCCTAGGGGGTGTGTCTGTCTCACTGTGTAGTGCATGGTGCCCGTGCCAGTGGAACTGGGAGATGGGTCTAACCTTGGGCAAGCCCTTGGTAATGTCCCACACTTGAGGACCTAGTTCGTGCGTCGTTGGAGGTGCGGTGCAAAACTTAGGGTGACAGGTTTGAAAGTCCTGCCCTTGATGTGCCCTAAGTGTGAAGTGGGGAAGGGGCTAGGGAGAACCCTAGATGCAGTGAGTGTGGTGCACAATAACAATGAAGGGAGACTGCAAGCACATGTGAAGTGTTCTTCTTGTTAACTTGCTTAGTAGTAGATTCATCTTTCAGCTTTGCTATTTTTTCCTCTTGTCTTTCTCTCCAGTCACCTTGTCTTTGTTTCCTTGTAGCTTTTTCTCTCTTTGATTTTTTTTTTTTTGAGAATGAGAGAGGGAGTACAATTGTCAAGGCATATCACACCCATTTAATCACGGGGCGGTCGCAGGCATTGAGATAAGAATGCGCGACTTTGTAGGTATTCTTTAATATCAGCCTTAGCTCTCAGAGGAGTGGTTGACAAGAAAGGGTGATTACACCTTGTGAAGCGGGTGTCACTCATATTTTCTAAGAGCTCTAGACAAAAGGAAGGAAGGAGAGTAGCCCGCATCATTAACCTAGTCATAGCTCTATTATCTAATTCCTAGGTTGATATCAAAGAAGAGTGGGGGGAGATGGGCTTCCTCTGTTGTGGGTTTTTGGAATAGCAGGAATTTGATAAGTCGGAGGTAATTACAAGTGGTCAAAAACGCTGGATCTGGGCAGGAAGAGAAGTCTGCAAGGAAACGATTTATAGAAGGAAGTATATCTTCTAACCTAAACACTAAGCATTCCTCAGGGCTCCTAGCATTTACATTATATATTTTTGGGAAGTCGTAATCCCCATGCAAGTCTCTATCATAGTCCACTCCATGCCTACGGGGGTAGGGCATGTAGATAGGATCATTGCGCTCTTCGGGGAGTGAACTGCAAAAGGCGGTCCATGCATCAAAATTGGTGTCCCGAATCCTCCTCCGCCATTTCGGTTGTGCCTCGTAGCCTTGGACGGTTTTGGGGACCAGATTGACCTTATCTTCCCAGTAATCCTGTGGTTCTTGTCGCCATCTAGTTATTATCAGGCTCCTCTCTTCAATCCACTTGTTTGCAAGTTCATTAGCCAGATCCTTGATCTTGGCTAAGACTCCTAGAGGCAGGGCCCGGTCCAGAGAGCGTGGGAAAGCAAATGAGAGCTCAAACGGCCTTTTCTAGAACTCTTGCTGATGCCAGATGACCAACTCCTGGGGCCAGTCTACAGGATGTGCATCACCTCTCAGTGGCATGGGCTCTTTAGGAAGTTGTCTTGGAATTGTGCGTGCTCGGCGTTGGGCCTCCTCAGCTAATTCTTGTCTTCTCCTCCTTGCTGCAACTATACGCTCACGCAGATGGGCATTTGCAGGTTCTTCCTGTGGGAGATCGGGTTGAGGCGGACTCAGCATTCTTTGTTGCTCTTCTTCATCACCTTGCTCGAAATCCGGACCCTCTTCGACATGTTGCTCAACCACAAATGGGATGACTGGCGGTGGTGGTGGTGGTGGCTATTCATGCTCCTCGAAACCTAGCTCCTTGAGCTCAGCAGTGGAAAGGCCCGTACAACGTAAGTAGTGGAATTGTTGCTCCTTAGTGATCCTTGTACTCGTTGGGAGCTCCCGCTCTTGAAGGCCATATCTTAGAGCTCGGGTGGTCAGCTCCAACTTTCTTTTCACCTTTTCCACTGGATCATCGCCCTCAGCTTGTGTGACATGGAGTAGTGTGTTGAGGAAGGCCTGCCGTTGTGTTTTAGAAGTTATTTCGGTATCTTCAACCCTGGCTTCTGTAAGCACCCTTTCGCATTCTGCCACTGCCAAGCGTTCGGTCAAGTCTCTCACCCTGTCAAAATTATTCCTTTCCCAATCCATAGCTCTTTCTTCCATCCTTTTTTTCTCTTCCTCCAGTTGGCTTGCCAGGGTGGTCACTACCTGTTGCTGCTCATTTGTTAAAAACCACAACTGGTTCCTTTCTCTTGACTTCTGAGCCAGCTGCTCTTCAGCAATCCCTTTGGCTTGATCTACAATGCTGAGCCTTTGTTGCACCTCGGCCAGTACTTCTGATTTTTCCTGCACCAGCTGCTCTTGGCTTTGGATCTCAGCAAGGAATAGCCTTTTTTGATTGAAAGCCATGGCCATGAGGGCCTCTACATCTTCTTGGGAGGTCTCCAATGCATCTTGTAATCTTTGCGCTTCATCTTGTAGCCGTTTTGCTTCTGCTACTGAGACTCCTGGCCCTTCACTCTTTAGAAACTCGATTTCACTTATTAATCTGTTTTGTTCTTCTAGCTCCTGCCACAAACGGAGCTCCATGGTATGTTCTTGTGGTGTACTGGCTTCGCCTTCCTGAACCTCCTGTCTTAGCGTTTTCATTTGAGCGACCTTTTGCTATAGATCATTGTATTGCTGCACTAGTAGCTTTAGACTCCTTTGCTCTGCAACCAGGTTCTGCTCTTCGTCTTCCAGCCTTTGTCAAAGGCGGCTTTCGTTGTCCTGGGCTTCCTTTGCTTTTGCTACTAGCTGGTCCTGCAGGGCCTTCATTTCTCTTCGTCGGTCGGCTCCCTGCCTTGAGACTTCTAGCCTAAGAGCAGCTGACGTTTCTTTTTCTTTTTCTAGCTCCATCAAGGCCACTTTCTTCTCTTCCTTCACCTTGTCTAGTTGTGCCAGTAGCTCAGCCACATATGCGTCATAGTCAGTGTCGGTAGGCATGGGAGTATGGGGTGTGGTGGTTGATGCCTCCAGCCTTTGTCTTTTAGGGTCTTGCCGTGACTCTGCATCTGCGACAGCGGGCCTTTTCAATCCGGTTTCTGGCACGATCTCGGCCTTTTTGCTCACTAGCATTTGCATCATGTTCATTAGCCGTGCTGTCTCGAGGGGAGGTGTGGGTTGTGTGGTGGTTGTAGTCATGGTTTCAGTCGTTGCAGGCGCAAAAGAGGAAGGAAGTGGATGTAGTAGGGACTTGCCCTTGCCTACAGCACTAGAGCTGCTTCCACACCTGAACTAGCTTCGGCTTTATGATGGGGGCTCACAGGTTCAAGCTCTCCACCCCCGTGGGTCTCTTCCACAGATCTTCGTGTAGCCTCTGCCAACTCGGCTAGCTCCTTCAGTCTCTGCTCTTCAGCTTCTTCTTCCACCCTTCTTTTCCTATCCTCTTCTGCCTTCTTTGATTCTTCTCTTATCTTTGCAAGCTCTTCCTCCTCTTTCCTCCTTCTTTCTTCCTCAGCCCTCCTAGACTCTCTTTGAGCCCTCTTGATTTCAGCTCGTTCTTCTTTGCTTAATTCCTCTTTCCTTTCCTTCTGTCTCTTGTCCCCTTTCTTTTATCCTTCTGGTTTGCTTGCTTGTGTAGGCGGCACCTCCTGTTCTCCCTTGTCACTTATCGTTCTTTCACTTGATTCTTCTCCTTCGTGGTGAGGTGGGCTTTGATGCGGTGGGCTTTGATGTGCAGTTTGCTCTTCCATGACTCCAGTATCCTTCATTGCTTCATTTATGATGGCTGTCAAAACACCACCATATCTAATTGTGGCCGCCTTTGAGGCAGGTTTCTTCCTTGTGGAGCATGCTGTTGAGGCAGGGGATTCTCCTCCTGCGGTGCTTCCGCTGGAGTGAGAAGGGCAGCTGAGCTTTGAATGGTTTTCTGCATGAACCCATTCCAGTCTACCTCCTCAGGGACTCCTACTGCGATGCTTTCTAACAACGGGACCCCGATCCTATTCATCAATGCGTTGTACCTTTGGCCCGAGAAGAGTGTGTGGATCATCTTCGCTTGCACCTTCACTGCTGGATCCGGGATGTCAGCCAAGCTGATTCCATCCACTGTGTGCACCTCTTCTTTCTTTACCCCCAGCATGGCGTAAACATCCCTTCTTGGCCGCCTCTCTTTCTTGGGTACGAGCCCCAAGGCCTTCTCTATGATTGCCGCATTGAGGGGCACTTCAACTCTTCTTTCCTGCTCCCCTGTCCTCACTGTGACAATGCCACAGTTCCTGCCCTTGTCAAAGTTCCTCAGAAATTCAGCACACATGCCGTAATCCACGACCTGCCCCACCTTTTCCACATAATTGTGGAGGTGGCATCTGTCCACCAATTCTTTGACTGCAGGTTCCTCCAAGATGGCCTCATCCAGGTTCAGCGTGTGCTTGAAGGTGAATTGACTGAATCCTCGTGTCTCGATGCTGATGCCGAAGTTGGTCATCTCTTCTTCAGAAAATGGGAGTTTGCCCCCTTTGTCTTGTCCTGCCATGGTGGTTACCTGTCAACACACCATGCCAACATTAATGCTTAAAAATCGGCTTATTTCTAACAAAACTCAATTTCGAGAGAAAAATGTTTGTGTCAAAAATTGGTATACTTGCTTAGAGGCTTGAATTTTAGAGACAGGCTCACAGTAGCAATTGCTATTGTTTTTCCCTTTGCAGTATCTTCCATTGAAACTCAATTAATCATAACATTCTGCTAGATAGCATGACTCTCATTTTGCTGACTCTCATTTTGCTCTGCTCTTGCTCACATTGCTCCCCCCCGTCTTGGATCTTTCAAGGAATCCTTCCTAGGATTAGCACAGGAAGTACGAGGCAAATGCTATTTTTCATGGATTGACTTACTTAGCCAATAACCAATCATAAAAGCTTGGATTGTATTCGAGTTAGGCATGACAATCAAGAGCAGATGGTTGGATGGAGACTTGGGAGATGTAGGTCAAGACATCGTGAAAGAGATCTCCAGTATTAAGGCGGCTTGCAACATGTAATTCCTCTTCCGTAAGGAATTGGTCAATGTAAGTGTGAGCGAGCACATGGTCATCTAAATGCTGGTTGAGGGTGATGGCCAAAACCCTAAATGTGATAGGTGCCATATAAGTAGGGTCATATTCAATGGTTTTAACTGCCTTGTGTTGCTCAGCATTGGTCATTATCCGGCAACCTTTTTTCTCCCATTGGATTCTTAGAGCAAACCACTGCTGCAAGAACGTGGAAGGCGAGCTTGCCATCTGCATGAGCTCTTGCAACTCGTGCTTAGGAACAGAACGAGGAGGCTTACGATATGAAGTGATTAGTCTTCTGAGGGCAGCTTGCTCCTTTGAGATTTTGTCGTTTGCTATCAGTTCATCAGCAATTTTGGAAAATTTACCGGACATAAGTTCGTATTCTTCCCAAGTGCATGGTAATGCACGAACATCCGAAGCAAGTGTTTTGTCAAGAAGACCTAGGTCTAGCCTCTCATAACTTCTAACGAATGTAGTGAAAGTTTTGTCCAACATCTTGATGCAGGTTACTAAGTCATCCCCAGAAGTCGCGGCGAGGTCTTTAGCCAAGGAAAGGAAAGGTCGTACCGCGTAGGAAGGTTTAAGACCTGCTGGTGGGAATGGTGCAAATGGACTGGATAGTGGTGACTCCATCATTGGTGTCACAGGTGTGGCTTTGCACTCCGAAGCACTTTGAGGTGCTGTAGAAAGCTCTGGGGGCATGGGAGTTGTGCTGGGTTCTGAGTGAGCAGTCATGGGGGTATTTAAGTTCTCTGGATTAGGTAAGTCTAAGGCTTGTGGCGTTTGCTTTGGTTGATAGATGAGCTGGGGCTTACTAGCCACAACGGGCAATGGTTTGCTGACTATGCCCTGGGCACCATGTGTGCAAGCCTCCCTCACTGGGGTGAGATTGCTTGTAGATGAGCTTTTAAACTTGCCATTTCTAGGCACCCAAATCCAGGGGTTGCCCTCGTAGTATCCTTGTGCTCGCAAGAGATCTTTGGGGATCCATCGCGGCGTGGTTGTGTGTCTATGTCGATAGCGTCTAGACTGCCTCTTAGGCCATGATGGCTGATTATTCTGGCGTTTAGAATCACATTTGGGTGGTCTACCTGGATGTGGTCTTTGCCGTTTTGGCACCCATATAAGCTTGGATTCCTTGGCCTTGTGAGCACTCTTGGTGGGTTTGGGCCTAGGGTCGAGAGCCTGGCATGAGGCCTTAGTTTTCTTCTATTTAGACTTGGGCTGAAGTGTGGTCGTAGGGGTTTCTACCGGTGGCTTCGTAATGGTGGAAGAGTCAGGACAGCCCTTGCTGAAAGTCGTCACTATACGCACGTTGCCTATAGCAAGATGAATGCGGTTTAGGTTGTAATCCACATTACAGTTCGTTTGCTTCTTGAAAGTACGACCTAGTAGTGACATATTACCGACTCCTTTAGTGTTAGACAACACATGGAAGAAAGCTGGTAAACTTTCAGACTTGATAGAAACGACTACCTTGCACTTCCCTAGGAGTGAATAAGCATTACCCCCAAATGGGGTGAGTTTGGCATTAGTGGGCTGTAGTTTCGGTTGACCAATGCGTGTCCAATGGTCATGCATCAAGATGTTGTAGTCGGCAGCTTCATCAATCAAGGCATCGAAAGAATACGTCGCTCCTGCTGTGACTGTGATTCGTAGATACGCCGGTGCCACTGCTTCTTCGTCCTAATCTGTAAGGTCGGTTATAGTAGCCATGCAGACGTTCATTGGGGGTTCTAGCATGGGTGGCTCATGTAATGGATGGGAAGGAGGATAGTACTTCTTTATGCGGATGCCATTAAAAAAGCCTATTCCTTCGCCTTCAAGTGTCTCTAACTCAACATTCCCTGTTCTACCAATCATGCGTACTCTAAAAGGCCCTAGCCCCCGAAACTTCATCTACTGTTTATGTCCTTTTACAGAGTATAGCAGAACAAGGTCCCCTTGTTCAAAGTCTCGCTGTTTGACATGCTTGTCAAACCACATCTTTCGTCAAGCCTTCTCACAAATCAGAGAGTGAGTGGCGAGGAGTCGGGTCTCTGTTAGGCGCTCTAACTCCACTAAGCGATTGGTCCAAGCCTCTCTTTCCTCCCAACGCTCCTCGACTGCTATCCTTAAGCTAGGGATGAAGAATTCTAAGGGTAAAATGGCTTCAGTTCCGTATGTCAGCCTAAAAGGTGTCTGTCCTACAGCCGTTTTATAAGCTGTGCGATAGGCCCACAAGGCCGCCATTAGCTTGTTGTCCCAGTCACTTCTTGAAGTAGACACTACCTTTGTAAGCACATTGACTAAGATTTTATTCGTGGATTTGGCTTGGCCATTAGCTTGAGGGTAATAGGGAGAGGACTTCTGATGAATTATTAGGAAGGTAAAGAGCAGGTGGAAAATCACCTCATTAATGAAATGCGTGCCTTGGTTGCTTACAAGTTCGATTGGACAGCCAAACCGTGAAATGACCTGCTCCCACAAGAACTTTGCAGTGGTTCTAGCATCATTCTTCCTTGTGGCTCATGCCTCTGCCCACTTTGTTAGATAATCGGTTGCCACTATGATGTAGCGAGCTTGGGAATATTGTGCCGCAGGACTGATAGGTCCAATAAAATCGATGCCCCATTTTTCAAAGGGTTTTCGGGCTATGACAGGGGTCAACTCCATCTTGTCTTTCCGCACAGGCACTTTGGTCCTTTGGCACTCATCGCAGTGCTTTATGAATTTAGCTGCATCGTGGAAAAGGGTGGGCCACCATAGTTGGGATTGTAGCACCTTTTGGGCTGTTGTGTCCCCGCTAAAGTGTCCTCCAGCGATTCCGCCATGTGCTTCTTTCAATGCATCGTGCATCTCGTGCTCACATACGCATCTACGCAATAAACCGTATTGTCCCAACCTATAGAGTTGGCCGGCTATCAGTTGGTATGGCTGAATTTTTAGGATAAGTCTTCTCAGCCTGGCCTTCTCAATGGGTCTCTCAGGTAGTCCACTCTCTAGCACTTGCACTATGTCATCAGCCCAATACGGCGTCAGATCAGCTTTAAACAATTCTCTCTCTCTAGACAGGTTAAAGAGATGAGCATCCGGTAAATCGTCAGGTATGCCTTGTCCAGCGGCTTCTCCTGTGGGTATGTGGGACATGTGGTCAGCCATGTAATGCTGCTTTCCTTTGCATACAACCACAGATAAGTCAAACTCCAGTAGAAGGAGTAACCATCTAGCTATGCGTCCCATAGCACAAGGCTTGTTCACAAGATATAGCAAGGCTTGATGGTCAACAAAGAAGACAAAGGGAGTGGCCAATATGTAATGCCTAAATTTCTTTACCGCAAATACCATGGCCAACCCCTCCCTTTCTGTAGTGGAATAGTTCATCTCGGTCTCTGTGAGCTACCTGTTGCTGGCAAAACTCATAGGGTAATCTAAGTTATGTTTACCAGGTTGGCATAGCACGGCTCCAATAGCGAACTTAGAGGCGTCTATGTATACACGAAATGTTATGTTCCAGTTTGGGGCCCGTAAGATTGGTGCAGTAGTAAGAGCCTTTTTCAACTCCTCATATGCATATGCGCTGGCATTCCTTAGTCCACTCAAACACTATCAATAGCTTGCACAATGGTCTAGCAATTAGTGCGTAATTTAGTACAAAGCGTCGATAATATCCAGTGTGTCCTAAGAAGCACTGAACTCCCTTGTAGTTATCGGGTGGCGGTAAGTCAACAATGACTTTGACTTTAGAAAAGTCAGTGGCAATGCCGTTCCTTGACACTACGTGCCCTAAGATGCATCCGTGTTTCACCCAGAACTGGCACTTTAAGGGGTTCAATGAGAGGTAGTACAACCTACACCTTTCAAAGACAGCTCTCAATTTCTCTAAGTGTTCAGCCCAACTAGAGTGTACGCATAAGTCGTCTACAAACACTTCCAGTTCGCGCCTAAGCATGTCCTTAAAGATAGTGCACATTAGGCGTTGAAAAGTCGTAGGTGCGTTCATCAGCCCAAAAGGCATGACAATGTAGGCGAATACACCCCATTCCATGGCAAAGGCAGTCTTGTGCCTATTGTCGGGGTGCACTTGCACTTGATTATAGCCCGAGAAACCATCCAGAAAACTGTAGGCTTCTTTACCTGCTACCCTCTCAAGCATGTGCTCGGTGTAAGGTAAAGGATAGTTATCCCTCTTTGTAGCGGCATTCACTTTCTTGTAGTTCACGCACAGTCGGATTTTTCCATTTTTCTTCATGACAATCACGATAGGTGATACTCAGTCCGTGTGCTCGATCTCATATATGAATCCTGCCCTCATGAGTTTATCAATCTCCTCTTTTACTGCATGGGCGTGTTTGGGATTCATGGGGTAAGGTCGTTGTTTCGTTGGCACTGCATCAGGGACCATTGGGATATTATGAGTCACAACCCTAGGGTTGACTCCCTTAAGTTCATCCAATGTCCAGGCAAATACGTCAATGTACTCTTGCAAGAGTGCAACAAGTTTGGTCTCCTCATCCTCCGTCAAGTCATCTGCAAATGAATACAGGTCTTGGCTTTTCACCTTCCCCAGCCAAGTTAACTTCCTTGACTTTGGTGGGTCCCTCGATCGGTTCACTAGTTTTGCCTTGTCTTTTCGCACCTAGCAGAATCACCACTCTGTCACCCTTTTTAAATTTTGTAAACCATTTGGGTAGATCCTACAGTTTCTTTTGCCTTTCTGCTTATGAGTCCTTTGCTTGTCTCCTGGCCTCCTCCTTTAGCCTCCTGCGCCTTAGGTGGACTGGCAAGTCTCCCTTGGTGCGTTTGACTTTAGAAGGTTGTGGTATCTTGGGATCACTCTCAGTGCTGACTTTCGACTCTCAGTTAAACTCTCATCCCTCACTTGAGGAAGGTGTTTCCCCAGGGGGTCGTAGTTCAGTAGGTGCATCCGTCTTGAGCATTGGGATTACCCATGGTCGTGCCACTCCGGCTTGCTCGTAATCCACGGCTCCTATGTGTTCTAGCCAGGATCTGTCACACTCCATTCGCATGACTCCTTTTTCGTTCTAATTGGTCCTTCCTCTTCTAGGCCTCGAGCCTGCCCTGATTTGTTCTATCGCTTTTCCTTCCGTGTCGTACTCTATTGTATCTATCTCTTCTTCACTCTCCTCTCCCATAGAGCGACAGTCCTCATACTCCTCGTCATCAGAGTCCTGTCCTTCTGACTGCTCATCATCACCTAAGCTTTCCTCTCCAGTCTCCTTGTCATCAGTAACTAAAGCCCAGTTATATAACAAATTTAGGTCGTGGACCTTGGTCCATTTCCATTCTGGCTTAGCTAATAGATCACGTAGAGGTTTTAAGTTAGCAGCCAAGTTGCCTTCCAGTTTATTGGTCAGATACTCTACGATTTCCTGAAGCTCTAGTTTGTTGTTGGGGATATGGAACGAGGCTGGTTTGGCTGGGTTGAGTGAGCTTCCTGCCATCATGCAGAGTGGCACAATTGGCTCCTCAATTGACATGGTTGCGGCTTTAGTAGCCTGCCGATATGGTTCTTCCTCATCCGAGAATGGTAGGTCAATGGTTGCCAAAACGTGCATCCAATCCCTCTCATCCTTAGGGCAAGGAATATATTTAGCGAGTGATCCATAGGGTTTGGTCGTTTGAGTATCGCCTTTCAGCATAGCTGAGATGGCATCTAGGTCAACAGGGGTCTTCTTCCAAGTGTCCATCTCTATCCTTACTGCACTAGTTATGTTCCTTAGGAAAATCAAACCATTGCCCCAATCCTCAATGACACGCGCATTCCTCATCCAAGGTCGGCCTAATAGTATGTCGTAATCCACTCCCTTCATAACAATGGTTTATGGAAAACTGCACACCGGCAATCTTTATTGGCCAATTCTTTAAGACCCCGAATGGTCTTACCTTCATTCCATTTGCTAACATGACGTTAAACCTGGCAGTCTCTACAGGAGGGTTTCCCCATGCCTCTAAGACTGCATGGCTTAGTACACTAACACCTGCGCCTGTGTCTACAATTCCTTTTCGCGTCATATCTCCTAAGGCTAGGACAGGTAAAACTGTATGCACTTCAGTGCCTTCCCAAAAAGCATTGATGTGCAAAGACTTAGGAGTTGAGTGTAGAGTTAGACTTGGGATCTGTGTAACCGCATCATGATCTTGCGGATCAGCACCCGCAAGTCCTGTGTGTCCCTCCATCAAGTCTTTTAACTCCTGCCATAAGGAATGATTCTGTCTAAGCAGGTCTTCCAAGCTTAGAGTTACTGGAGTAGACAACAAGGTTGTGAGGAGGCTACTGGGCTCTTGTCTTCCCCTGAGGCTAGCATTTCTAGGCCATGCATTCTATCTGCCCTGGCAAGTTTCCCCTTGGCCTTGCTGTTGAGTTGCTCCCAGTGGTGCAGGTATGCTCGCAGCTTGTGGTTTTGAAGGTGAGACTGGTGTGCTCACGCTGGAGAAATTGTCAATAGGATCTTCTAATATGGGTTCAGCATCCTTGAGGTGCTTTTGGGCGTCCTTGACCCACTCCTTGACCTTAGCTATAGCCTCGAGCTGCCGTTTGGGATGGGGATATTCCCCTACCTTGGCACTCCCTAGCTCGGCTGTCTTAGGAGCTGAGGTCTCCACCTCTACGTCTGTGACCCTCTTTCCCGTTCTAACGTAGTCGCTTCCTCGGTTTTAAGAGTTATCTTTGCACCGGTTCTCTTTTTCCGTCTCCTCTGGCTTTTCTTTCCTATTGAGGTTGCATCAAGGTTACTTGGCCCTGGCAAAGAGATGCTTGCCTATTTTGTTTGAGCTCACGTCATAACATGTAGTGGGATGGGTGTATCCTCATTGTCAAAGGTTTCCACTCCAAAAAGCCCCAAAGGCACCGATGGCATGTTGGCAGAGCTGGTTAATGGCTTCCGCCTAGGACAATCAGGAAATAGATGTGTGATTCCACACTCTGTGCATCGGAGATCCGCTTTGTCCTTGTCAGCTTGTTCTCGTTCTGGGCAGCGTGATGAAATGTGGCCTGGGTAGCCGCAAGTCCAGCATGTGACTGGATCTTGGCTTGGCCCTCCAAAGCCTCTGCGTCTTCCTCTTCCTAAAGCCATCACCGGCACCGGCCATCAGGACTGGGTTGCCCTCCTTGTCATAGGACATGTACGGGTTGACATATGTTTCTTCCTCATTAGGCTCCTCCACAAAGTGAACAGGAGCATCGCTAGATGGGTGGGTTACAAAAGGCCCTGGTGGTCTGGGTATACCAGTTGGGTTCATCTCCAGCCTAGGTACGGTGGGTCTTGAGTCAGTCGGTGGTGCTGGGAGAGCTAACTGGGCTCCCCTCCCAAAGAAATTGGGTGGCCTATTACCTAAGTATGGAGGGTTGTACTGCTGCGCGTATGGGAATCTCCTTGGCATTCTGCAATGCACTACATCATGCCCGAATCTACCGTAATTTGAGCACGGCCAAGATCTAGGATCTTGGCACTTAATTGGGAGGTGATTGCCGTCGCAGTATATACATTGTACATGCGATCTCACAGGCTTCCTTACCAGCTCTTGCAACCGTGCAATCTCCATTCTCATTTCTGCTATCCCCTGGTCGTGGTCTACACTCTTTCCCTTATCCTGCACACTAGCCGTTGCTTTTCCCCCCGAAGTAGTTGATCTCTCAGGGTCCCTCTGGATTGCACTCTCTCGGTTGGTAGTCCTCATGCTGCATTCCCTGAGTTGATCATCTACGCGTATTGCCTCCTCAAAAACTCTAGCTAGCACGTCTCGTTGCAAGGTGGAGTTACTGGCCAAAGCCTTGTAGAGCTCCTCACTTTGAATCCCGTTTATGAACATTGTAGACACTGCCCTCTCGGTAGGTCGCTCATTGGTAGGGATTCTCTTGTAGAGGCTACGCACCTGAGTGACGTAATCCCTAATGTCTTCCTTCTCCCTTTGACTAATATTCATCAACCTAACGATGAGGTTATCCGAATACCCTACCTCTGAAAACCTCTTGATGAAGAGGCCCTTAAGGCGAACAAAGTTCGTACATTCTACATCATCTAGACTAGAATACCAGGTCCTCCCCTTATTGCCTAAGCACAGGCCGAAAGCTTGAGCTCGCTGCACAGGGTCAGTAAGACCATTTGCCTCACATACTTGCTCTAACTGCTCCATGAAGCTGTACGGATCACTGCTAGGTTCGTATCTAGCTAGTTGTTTTGCTACGATGGGGATTCTAGCTTGCCCTTTAGCCCCTTGCGTGACTCCCAATCTCGATAGTAGCACGGTGGCTAGGGCAATAGCGCTCTGTTCAACGGACGTATTGTCCAAGAGTTGCTTTGCTACCAGTTTGCTCAATGTCATGTCAGCCTCTGCTGCCCGTTCCCTCTCTACATTCGGTCCAGATTTGGCTACTCTAGCTAGGTTTAGCACTCGTCTAGCCTCGTACATATCTACATCTTGCTGTAGCCTTCTAGCCCTTTGCTCATGGTTGTAGGAAATTATGCCTTCTAGCGCTCTCTTGATTGCTCTTCTCTCTTCTTCTAGGTTTGCTATCACTTCCTCTATAGGTCTGCCCTGGATCACGGTCCTAGTGAGTAGATCGTAGTTGTGGACCAGTTCTTGGACTGAGGTTGGAAATTCTCCTAAGTCTAATTAGTCCTCTCCTCATTCGCCTCTTGATCCTGACATTGTTTCTGCTTCCAGCTCCACGAGGTTGTCAATAAATCCAAGCAGCTCCGGCAACGTCCAATCCTCTATATTGTTGCTTTCCGTGTCTTCGTGTCTTCTCCAGGTCCTACTAGTAGGGCACTTAGGCACCTGTCTAAGTCTTGGGGTCTTCTCCTACTAGTGGGTTCCTTAATGTTATTAGATATCGTGATGTGTTTCTTGTTATTTGGAAGCAGCTGCAATCCTTATTCACACATTATGCTTAGTGCTTTCGTGGTGCTTGGTGCGAAAACAAGATTTTCTCTTTTCTTGCAGTGCAAACTTAGTGGAACACAAGAGTGAAGTGCCGATGCAGAAAGCGTTCAATGTGAACTCCACTCTGTTTCTCTCCACATTCTTAGCCTAATTTGAGTTCTAAGCTCGGTTCCTGGCTATTCTATGGTCTTTCTGAAGGTCTGTGCTGTGTTTTCTATTCTGCTCTAAGTTCGATTGGTCTCTGAGGCTCTAATGGTCAAACTGGGTCTTGGGGGTGTTCAGGGTTGTGTCCTGGGGGTCAGGTCTATGGCAGGGTCAACTAAAGATCCTTATTTTTCCTTCAGGCAGGATGGTCCGATTAAATCGAACAGGACTGGTCCGACTCTAGTAGTCGGACGGTCTGATTCTTGCAGTCGGATAGAGTGGTCCAAGTCCAGCAGTAGGACAGGTCGGGTCCGATTTCTAAAGTCTGATGGTCCGACTATGATGGGCGATTCGAGTGCCATGTGGCATGTCCGATCGGACTGTCCGATCTGGTAGTGGGGTCCGATTCTTAAATTGTTTGGTCCGATCCCAATGTTGGATGGTCCGACTAGCATGCAGTTCGACTCCCTCAGTCGGACGGTCCGATTCTTGGAATCGGACGGTTCGACTCCAGGACTCGGGTGGTCTGATTCTGGGAATCGGACCACTGCGTCTGGCGGCAGGCGCGATTTCGACGCGTTTCGATCCCACTTGACGCCTGCTACACACAATCACAAGAGACTTTCTAGATATGATTAGGGCACTACTAAGAAGCACCAGACTCACTTGGAGTAGCACAAATTGATGGGACCCAGAATCGTGATAGCGCTCCCTCTTCCTGGCAACCAGAAGCTCTCTCTCTCTCTCTCTCAAAGCTAACCAATGAAATGAGGTTTGCCCTGGCCTCCCAAGCCTCTTAAGGTCCTTTCCTAGCACTGCAAAACCTTAAAGCCAGTTCCCTTTTCCCTGTTTTACCCAGAAATTTGAATCTGGTCCCCTGCTTCCCTGTTTCCAGCAGCAGCCAAAACCTTCTGTTATCTCTTTTCTTAACCTAATCTAACCTTAATCTAGTGCAGCCAAAATGCGAAACAGAGATGCAGAATGGTAGTCCTACACTAATGCTTCCAACAAACTAAAACACTTACTTGTTTCACGGATTAAAACCTCCTAAATCTCCTAGCTATCTTGAGCACTGGTTCGGGCTGCAAACCCTACTTCTATGCTCGATTTGATGCGCGCGGCGCTCAAGGCTCGACTCCGTCTGTCCCGGCAACGGAACCAAAATGAAGGGGAGCTACAAGCTCTACCTCGAGACCTACGGGCCACTTATTGCTCAAGTGTTTCGAACCGAGCAGCCATGGCTACCTCTCACATAGCCGATGCGCAATGCCTACCTTACGGGTGTAGTGAGCTTACCTTGATGCTCGATCGAGTACCCTCCTCTTTCTTACACACCGGTAGCTCCATGATCCTTGAGGCAAGCTCAAGCAACCTTAATCCCTCTCCCATGACCTTCATCCTCCATAGCCACGCGTGAGACAAAAGAGAAGAGAGGAGGGGAAGATGAAGAGAGAAGATGGAGAGCTTCTTCTCCAAGATCCCTCACTCTCACACACTCACTCCCTCACTCCCTCACACTCTCAATCCCTCTCTCAAGCACAAGCAAGAAGGCAAGAAACAAGAGAAGAAGAAGAAGAAGCTTTGGCCACACACAAGAATGATCTTCTTATTCACTTTTTGAACTTTATATACATGCCCTACTTTCCATGGGCGGTCATCCCCTTTTTTACATGGTCGACCATTAGCCTAGGCCCGTTTCTCATTTCCCACCATTCTAATCTATCCTATTCCCAACTAATGCATACAATTTGCATAGGAGTGAGCCTGGCGCTCTTTTACAAGGATTCGGGAGCGCTTTCACACTTAATGGTGCGCTTTTTACTCTTTTACTTTCCTTGGGCAACTCTAAGACTTCCTGAGGGTCATGCCCGTGCTTTTAATTTTTTCAGGGTCTGGTTATTACTAGTTAAGGTGCCTTTTTCTTCCTTTTGTCCTGCATCTTTTGCTTTTTCCTTTTTTCCGTTTCCCGCTCCTCTATGCTGCAGTAAACACTATAGCTCATCCTAAAGAGCTATTTGTAGGCTTTGATTTCCATCAAAAAGTTATTGATTCCAATATTGATGTTAAAAGTTATAGCCAATTTTGTAACATGAGGTTTACTAGGATTGCATTGTACTAAAGGGAAAAAATGGTTGGAAACAAGGGAAAGAACAAGCCTAATGATGATGTTCAGCAGCAAATTAGAGAAGCACATGAGGCAGTACTTGAGGCACATCAAGATGAAGAAGGTTCTCAAGGATATGGCGCTTATAGTACTCTTAATGCCACTCTTTGTAACCACATCAGACACATGGATTTGGTTTCTAAATTGGATCATGTGGTTGAATAGTTGGTTCAATGAAACATGCAAACCAAGGAGGTCATGGAGCATTTGGCTCAATCTATCAAGGATTCTTTGGAGAAGTTTGCCTCATCTACTAAGGATTCTTCGAACAAACTTAGCTTCCACATTTCTATGCTTGTGCTAGTATAAATGGCAAACAAAGAGTACTAATAGAGATAAAAAATCATTTTAGCCCCATCAAATAATAATGCTTAGTAGGTATTGTTGGAAATAAAGGGATATCACATGGTACTTATGAGATTGGGGAAACTTCTTTTAGAGCCAATGAGTCTATTTTGAGCATTGATGGGTCAAATCCTCCTCAATCCATGAGAAACCGACTAAATATTCCTTTAGATAAGTTTCAAACCAACTATCATAGAGGTGCCTCTAATCTTTCAAACCCGAATGGTAGTTACATGGATATGCAACCCTAAGTAACTAATGGATAGTAAGGCTTTGTTGAGAGAGAACTCCATGATAAGATTGTGTTAACCAAATATAGTGGCCATTCATCATCATTGACTGATATGGAGGAGTGGACTTCCAAGTTGGAGTCCTACTTTGATATTTTCCCTAGGTTAGATGACCAAAAGATCCACTTTGCTACTCTTTACCTTAAAGGTTTTGCTCATACATGGTGGAAGTACATAAAGAGGGAAAATCAATAAGTTGATAGTTCGGAGGAATTCAAAGCTAAGATGGCTTAGGTGTTTGTATCTCCCATTGAGAAAGAGAAGTTGGCAAGAAGATAGTATCAACTCTCGACCAAAGAAGTTTATCAGTTACAAAGTATACAAATAAGTTTTTGAATCTTGCCATGTAGTAGAGAGTGCGTGTGATGATGCAAAGTTGTATTAGTATATCTATGGTCTAGATCTTAATTTATCATTTGATGTTATGGCCTAGAAACCTGCCACAATATTCTAAAGTTGCATAAGTATATATATGGTATGGAGTCTAATTTATCAGTTGATGTTATGGCCTAGAAACTTGCCACAATACTCCATGCTATTGAGCTAGCTAATAGATATGCTTGTAATTATAGGAGGGACATTTCTATGCAGACTTGTTTTGGATAACAAAAGGTTGTTGTTAAACATGGCAACTTTGTTGGCAATTATGGAGGTGCCAATACTTCATTTAGCAGTCCCAAAGTCCCTACATACCCTATCTACAATGCCTCAAGATAGCAAAGTGCTTCAAGGCCAACAATTAGCTATAAAAGTGGAGCCTAAGAAAGGTGACATTAGACCCTTTATTCCTATGGATCTTTTCAAGGAAGGAAAATGCTATATGCTTCAAATATGGTGAAAAGTATACAACTAATCATGCATCAAAGTGTACTTTTAGGAATGCCAAGGCTAAGAATTATAACATGATAGTACTTGAGGATGGGGATGATGAGGTTTTTGATGAACCAATTGTGAGTACACAAGTTGAATTTGAAGAGCATGATGAGGATCTTGATCCCAATCAGTCTTATGAGTTTACGGATGGATTTTCATTTGACCTAGGTGGGCATATTCCTTTTGACCTTGGTGGGAGAGATTTACCTTTTACTACCACTATCCTTTGTTCAATTTCCATGGATGCATGTATAGGATCAAAGAGCCCTAATACACTTAATATGAAGGGTACCTTTCATGGAAAGGTTGTGTTTATCTTGATAGATAGTGGTAGTACACAGATTCCCATACAGTTAGCTAAAAATTATGAAGTACAGGTGAACCTAATTGCTTTGGAAACGAGACCCATTGATATTGTACTTGGTTGTGATTGGTTGATGAATTTAGGGAAGATTAGCATGGATTTCTTGCAATTGTACATGGAGTTTGCCATTGATGGTTAGCCTATCCATCTACAGGGAATTCTAAGTAAATCTAATTTCAGCTTATCACTACTAACAACTCAAGGAGTACAAGAAGCACTCATAGATCTTTGTATTGCACCTAAATAAAGAGGTAGCAGATCAATCCAAGAACTCACTAGAGCATTCGTCTTTAAAAGCTTTGAGCTCAAGGGAGCTAGATTTTTTTTCAAAGATTGATTTGAGGTTTGGATATCATCAAATTCATATGTTAAAGTGTGATGAAGTGAAGACTACCTTTAGGACTGATTGTAGGCTATACCATTTCCTAGTGATACAATTTGGGCTTACTAATGCTCTAACTACCTTTCAGAGTCTGATGAATAATATCTTGTAGCCTTTTCTCTTTTAGTGTGTCCTAGTCTTCTTTGATGACATATTGATTTACGACAAGACTCAACATGACCATTTATCCCATACAAGGAAGGTTTTTGATGTGCTGAGACATCATAGACTCTGTACTAAGGAGAAGAAATGCTCTTTCATGCAGATTGAAGTAGAGTGATTGGGTCATATTGTTAGTGAACTAGGGATATAGGCTAATCCTATGAAGGTGTAGTGTATCAGAGATTGGCCAACACCTGTTGAGATATCGAGCTCCACTCGTGATACGCCAGGGTGACCGTTGTGTATTTATGTCACCGACTTGTCAGTTGCAGACGCGGTTGGTACACTGCCCATGAATAATAGCTACATGATAGCTATCCTTATCTACTCTAGTTCGTGGCTCAGTTAGTATGCCACCTTAGTTAGTTGAGTGTGGTTTGAGACCCATATATAGGGTTCTTCTATTTCTTTGTACTTGAGTTCTTTTGGCTTACACAACTAAGAAGAGGAAAACTGTTTTCAGCCTCCACCCTTGTGTGTATTTCCCCCATTATGCAAGCAAGAAAGCTTCAAGTGAGACTCCTTCCTTCTCTCCCACAATTTTGTCATGGTATTAGAGCCTTGTTCGTGGTAAGGAGCTCAAGAAAGTAAGCCAAGCTCGCGGTGTTCTGGTAAGAGGAGCAGTGTTGCTTTCATTTTCTGTTTTGGGAGCAGATCTCTGCAGGTAGCACAGCCGGAAATTGCAAGAGTGCAGTGTCTCAGGTTGAGACGCCCTTCGCGGTGAAGCAAGTGTAAAATATTACACGGCGCAGCGAACAGAATCTGAGAAAGAGATAGAGAGTACACAACAGATAAGAGAAGAATCAGTAAAATTCTTTAACTCCAAACAACTGATACAAAGATGGCTCTGTCCACCCGTGCGCTTCCACTGTGTGAAGCTTAGATGGCGATCTAGACAGAAGATAGGTGAAGAGCTTAAGGCTAGCTGGAACAACAACTCTGTCTGGGTGAAAGATGAGTGTAAGATGGCTGCGAAGGGGTTTAGCTTTTATAGCCCGCGAAGGTCGTTAGGTCGGCCTGCTGACCGACCTACCATATGAGCCTTCACTAGTCGGCCAGGGAATATTCCAGGGAATATTCCCTTTACCATCGGGCCGGGGGCGCTGCCCCCGGACCCCTGCCAGGGGGGCCGCTGGCCCCCCTGGGACCCCCCAGCCAGGGGCCGCTTCCGCGGCCCCCGGACCCCACAATAGGGGCCCCTTTTAACTCCCTTACCACGCAACTCAATGCAATGTGCCTCGAGTTGCTACCAGCTTAACCACTCCGTCTAACCCAAAGATTAGACCCACAACAGTCACCTTTTTGCCATCCGGTCACATAGACCTCATCTGATATACAAGTCAGGACTCAACCAATGTCCGGGCTCACATTTGGCTTCTCCTCATAATGGGGGCCTTACAACTTTGAGCACCATGGATCATTGGTAGCACCTAATGAGGGTGGGGCATTGATCATATCTAACACCCCCCCTCAATGTCCACCTATAGGTGAACTATCTCCTCGGCCCAATGCCGAGTCTCTGAAGATGAACTTGAAGCAGATCCTTCGTAAGTGCTTTGGTGAAGATATCTGCTCCATTCTCCTCTGTTGGACAGTAGACCAATTCCACTATCCCATCCTCCATCAAATCACGCACATAGTGATACTGGATCTCTATATGTTTGGTGCGTGCATGAAACACTGGATTTTTGGCAATGGCGATGCAACTCTGATTGTCACATCTCAGCACAGTTGGTTCTTCATCCTGCACTCCCATATGCCATAGAATCCTTCTCAACCATACGGCCTCACATGCAGCAAAACAAGCTGCCTTGTACTCTGCTTCGGTAGAAGACAATGCCACTGTTGGTTGCTTCTTACTAATCCAAGAGAAAATTCCTGAACCCAAAGAGAAACAATAACCAGAAACTGACTTCCTGGAATCAATGTCTCCTGCCCAATCTGAGTCACAGTTCCCCACAAGAGAAGTTCCGAAACTGTATGTGATACCATAGTCAAGAGTTTTCTTCAAGTATCTGAGCACCCGCATCCCAGCCTTCCAATGACTCTCATGAGGTTTGTTTGAGAACCTGCTCAAAACACCAACAGCAAAACTGATATCTGGTCTGGTGTTACACAAGTAGATTAGACTGCCGACCAACCTCCTATACCTCCCAATGTCTGCTAGTGCTGATGTATCCTCAACGGATAACTTTACATTCACCTCCATAGGTGTAGCTATCTCCTTGCACTCGGTCATGCCAAATGCCTTCAAGATCTCCCATGCATACTTCTTCTGAGAGATGAAGATCTTTCCTGGCTCTTGCCAGACTTCAATCCCCAAACAATAGTGCAGCAAGCCCAAGTCTGTCATTTCAAACTCAAAACTCAAAGCCTTTCGAGTTTGGTTGATCATATCTTCATAGTCACCTGTAATAAGAAGGTCGTCCACATATAGGACAATCACTACAGACTTTTTACCATCCCTGTAAACATACAAGTTAGCATCTGAGGCACATCTTTTGAAGTTTAGGTTTAAAAAGAACCTATCTATCCGCTGGTACCATGCTCTGGGGGCTTGTTTCAGCCCATACAATGCCTTCTTCAGTTTACACACTTTGTTCTCAGAATGGGGGGCCTCAAACCCTGGTGGCTGAGCCACGTACACCTCCTCCTTGAGGTCACCATTTAAGAACGCTGACTTAACATCCATTTGGTACACTGGCCACTTCTTGTGGGCAGCCACTGCAAGTACCGTGCGAATAGTGGTCATTCTGGCAGTTGGGGCAAATGACTCTTGAAAATCAAACCCTTCAACTTGTGAAAATCCTTGGGCAACCAGTCTAGCTTTGTACTTTTCTAAGGTACCATCAGCCTTGTACTTTACCTTCCAGATCCACTTGGTGCCAATAATCTTCCGCTTTGCTGGCCGATCCACTAGCTCCCAAGTGTCATTCTTCATTATGCTGTCATACTCCGCCTGCATAGCAGCCTTCCATGATGGATCTGCAAGTGCTTCTTCTAAGTCAGTTGGCTCCTTTACTTCTCTCATAATCTCAACCATCAAGGCCATGTTGACTATGTGAGCAGAAGCCCTCCTTTGCTCCTCTATTCTCTGAGACCTCCTTGGTCCGTCTGCCTTCTCCTCAACAGATGCAGGCATAGGATTATTGTGGTCATAGAGCTGCTTCACCCAGCGCGGCAATGGCTTTTCCGGTGGGGTGATGTCAGGTTGGTGAACTTTTTCCTCATCATCTGAAGATGATGCTTCCTCCTCCTTAAGGATAGGGATAGCTCTCGGGACAGGTTCATAGTGGACTACTTCTTCGCTTGATGATAAAGTGGAAGACCTTGCCTTCTCCTCCTCCACTGTATGCGGCTCCTCCTTGAACACCACATCACGGCTCGCGATGATCTTCTTTGCCTCTTGGTCATATAACTTGTAAGCCTTCTGCTCATCACTATAACCCAAGAAGATACATTTTCTGCTTTTTGGTTGTAACTTGTTTCTCTTCTCATCTGGAACATGTGCATAACATTCACATCCAAAAATTCTGAAATGTGAAACAGATGGTTTCTTACCAGTGTAAGCCTCATGAGGTGTTTTTCCCTTGAGAGCCTTTGTGTAGCTCCGATTTAGAATGTAGACTGCAGTATTAACAGCTTCAGCCCAAAAATGGTTAGGCAATCCCTTGCCCTTTAGCATGCATCTTGCCATCTCCACAATGGTACGATTCCTGCGTTCCACAACACCATTCTGCTGAGGTGTGTGAGGCGTCGTCAATTGACGCTTGATCCCTTTGCTCTTGCAAAAGCCTTCAAACTCCTTTGAGTTGAACTCACCACCACCATCTGTTCTAAATTTCTTCACACTTTTCCCTGTTTCATTCTCAACAAGTATTAGCCATTCTTTAAACTTACCAAAAGCTTGAGCCTTATCACGAAGGAAGTACACCCACATCTTCCTACTGTAGTCATCGACAATCAACATAAAATAAGAAGATCCCCCCAAGGCCTGTGTAGGCATCTTACCACACAAGTCAGCATGCACCAACTTTAGAGGAGCATGTGCTCTATTCTTGCTTTCTTGTGGAAATGCCTTTCTCTGTTGCTTGCCCATCATACAAGCTTCACATGGTTCCTTCAATTCAGTTATTGTAGGTAGGTGAGCAACCATACCTTGCTTTTGCATCTCCTTCAATACTGCAAATCCGATGTGTCCAAACCTTTCATGCCAAAGCTTACTTGTGCCCACTCCAGCGGTGGCTGTAAGAGCACTTAGCTCATACAGGTTGTTCCTTCTTTCTCCTTTGCCAACAATTGTGCCAGCACTATCAATAATTTCTGCACCTGTCTTCTTGAACCTCACTTCATGACCAAGATCAGTTATGGCAGCAACTGATAAGAGATTTCTCCTGATTTCGGGAACATACAACACATTTGAAAGCTTTTTGACTTCACCATTTGCAGCAACAAAAGAAATAGTACCTGTGCCCGCAGCAGGGCATTTAGCATCATTTCCAACCGTCACAGTGATGGATTCTTGTAGAGGCTGCATAGAACTGTATAGACCTTTCTTGTTGGTCATGTGACGGGAGGCCCCACTATCCAACACCCAAGAGTTAGTGGTAGATTCTTCTTGCGCCGAGGAGCACACTTCCTCAATGGTCGCCATGAATAATTCCAACTCTGCTTCAGCCGTATTGGCTGTCTCTTTCCCTTTAGTTTTAAGGGTACCATTCTTTTCATCTGCCTTCTTGACACGACAATCTGCAATTGCATGTCCTTTCTTCTTACAGTAGAAGCACTCTCCTTGAAACTTCTTCTTGCCGCCCTTTTTCTTTTTGTCACCATCATTTTTGGTGGAGGAAACACCTTTGCCTTTTGCATTGGCAGAGAATGCAGCATCTCCATTGTTGCTTCCTTCTCGGGCTTTCAGCCTCAACTCCTCCTCCATTAATAATGCACAAAACTCCTCAAAAGTCAAAGCTTGAGGTCTCACCTGAGTATTAAGGGCAGTTACTAGTCCATCAAACTTTTGTGGACAAATCCGAAGACACCTCCGAGCTAGCTCTTCGCTAGTCTTTTGTATCCCAGCGCCAGCCATCTGGTCGCGCAGATTCTTAATCCGAGTGATGAATGCTTCAACCGTCTCTCCTTCAGCAAACTTCTCCGCTGCTAGTTGATTCTCCAAGTTTTGAATCCTTGTTTGGTTTCGTGTTTCATACTGACTCCTTAGTACATTCCAAGCCTCTGACGCTTTGGTTGTATGCTGAATCAGAGTCAAAACACTGTCAGAACAGCTTGTAACTAAGGCACACAATGCATCTGCATTCCTTCGTTTCCAAGCTCGTAGAAGATCTGCATTCGGAGGAATCATCACACTAGGATTTGATGGGTCGGGGGTAGGCTGTGGTTCTGCGTCAGTCCCCAGCACAGTCTCCAGAAGCTCATAAGAATCAAGGATAGTTGTAATTTTGAACTTCCACAAGGTGTAGTTTGTACCATCTAACTTGCCTTCGCTGAAGGTTGGTGGACGAATCCTCAGTGTTTGAATAGCCGGTACAGCAGCACCACCTCCTGCACCGCTTCCTGATGCGCCAGAACTGCTTCCCGGAGTCGACATCGTTTCTCTTTGCTGTTGAAGCCTTTGCCTCTTGCACGCTCTCCGATCTCTAGAGCCCCCTGGGCTCTGATACCATGTAAAATATTACACGGCGCAGCGAACAGAATCTGAGAAAGAGATAGAGAGTACACAACAGATAAGAGAAGAATCAGTAAAATTCTTTAACTCCAAACAACTGATACAAAGATGGCTCTGTCCACCCGTGCGCTTCCACTGTGTGAAGCTTAGATGGCGATCTAGACAGAAGATAGGTGAAGAGCTTAAGGCTAGCTGGAACAACAACTCTGTCTGGGTGAAAGATGAGTGTAAGATGGCTGCGAAGGGGTTTAGCTTTTATAGCCCGCGAAGGTCGTTAGGTCGGCCTGCTGACCGACCTACCATATGAGCCTTCACTAGTCGGCCAGGGAATATTCCAGGGAATATTCCCTTTACCATCGGGCCGGGGGCGCTGCCCCCGGACCCCTGCCAGGGGGGCCGCTGGCCCCCCTGGGACCCCCCAGCCAGGGGCCGCTTCCGCGGCCCCCGGACCCCACAATAGGGGCCCCTTTTAACTCCCTTACCACGCAACTCAATGCAATGTGCCTCGAGTTGCTACCAGCTTAACCACTCCGTCTAACCCAAAGATTAGACCCACAACAGTCACCTTTTTGCCATCCGGTCACATAGACCTCATCTGATATACAAGTCAGGACTCAACCAATGTCCGGGCTCACATTTGGCTTCTCCTCATAATGGGGGCCTTACAACTTTGAGCACCATGGATCATTGGTAGCACCTAATGAGGGTGGGGCATTGATCATATCTAACAGCAAGAGGGCAGTATATGCTGCGGGAGAAGGCCTTTGGCCCTTGGCAACCTTGTTTTTTTGATTTGAGGCCATTTCGGGGCCTGTTTTGGAGGCGGAAGTTTTCTGCACGCACTCAGGAAAACGCCCAGTTTTATGCTGTGCGATCACTGTTCTACAGGTCGGTGAAAAGTTACCACAGAAATTGCATCGTATGCTTGTGTGCAGAGACATTGGGAGTTACAGAATCATCCTTGGTTTCTGTTTATGCAAAATCGTCACTAGGAAGTGACTGTGTGGTCAAATACCACTTTCGCCAGTTTTGCAGATTTGCCCTTGTGAGGGTGAAGCTGTGTTTTTTGCAGTGACAGAATTTTTTGCAGTATTCTGTAATGGCGTCTGATTCTCTTTCACAGATTGTAACTGAAAAGCTTGACAAGAATAACTTCCAAGCATGGAAGTTTAGAATGACAAATTTCCTTATGGGAAAAGGATATTGGGAATTTGTTGCAGGAAATGAATAAGAACCAGTTCTTCCTGATGTTCCCAATCAACAGCAAATGCAGGCATTCAAAGCATGGCATGAGAGAGCCAGGAAAGTTATATATTGGCTGTCTATCAGTATTTTAGACTCTATGATTGTGCATATTCAGGATGCAAGTACGCCAAAGGAGGCATGGGATACTTTGTCAAAAATGTATAGCACAAATACGTAAGCCAGGAAAATGCAGCTCAAGCAAGAGTTGCATAATGTGCAAAGAGAAAATATGAGCATCAATGACTACCACATGAAGGTGAAGAAGATTGCAGATGCACTTGCTTCCATTGGATCGCCAGTGGAAGATGATGATTTAGTTTCTGTGACCTTGAATGGTCTAGGAAAGGATTATGCACAGTTTCGGACATCCATTTCAGTTCGTGAAAGATTTCCTGATTTTGAGGAGTTGATTGCTCTTCTAATTTCTGAGGAGCAGAGAAATGGTGGTGCATCTTCTTCAGGAGGAACTTCAAAGGAAGCTGTTTTATACTCAAATGCTGGAAGAGGTAGAGGCAGAGGTAGAGGAGGCCGATTTGGAGGCCGTGGTAGAAATCAGAATATGCAGCAAACTCAAGAAAACCAGTCCTATGGAGGAGGACGTGGTAACTCTAGAGGCAGGGGGAGCCAGAGAGGTCGTGGTGGATGGCAAAGAGGCCAAAATGCAAACAGTAATGTTGAATGCTACTACTGTGGTAAAATGGGTCATATGGCTAAAGACTGTTATAAAAAGCAGAATGACATCATGAATGGAAAACTGCAACAAGGGAATTATGCATCTTCTAGTAGACAGGGTGATGACAGAAATGAGCACTTGTTTATGGTGCAGCACATGAACAATTCTGTGACAAGTGCAGAAGAAAGCAATGATGTATGGTATGTTGACTCAGATGCATCAAACCACATGACAGGTCATGCAGAATGGATGGAGGATGCAAGAAAAATGGAAAAACCAGGATTTGTGGAGACTGGTGATGATACTGCACATCCTATTGTGCAGATTGAAAAAATTCCTTTGTCTATGCAGGATGGGAAAAAGAAATACCTGTCCGATGTATTTCATGTCCCGAATATCACCAAGAATCTGGTTTCTGTTGGTCAAATGGTTGAGCAGGGCTTGCAGGTCAGATTTAATCCTCATGGATGCTTTGTTGAGGATATGAAAAATAAAGGTCGCTTGATAGCAAAAGGAAAGAAGAAGGGCAGAATGTTTACATTGGATGCAGACATGTCTGAATTGAGTGCAGCAATGTTTGGACATGGGACCGGTGTAGTTGCAGATATTGATATCTGGCATAAACGCATTGGTCATGTTAATGTACAGCGACTTAAATCAATGTAGGCCCAAAATATTGTTGCAGGATTGCCTAAATTCAAGGTTGCAGAAATGCATAAGGTATGTGAAGCCTGTCAGTTTGCAAAACAGGCAAGGAAACCATTTCCTAGACATGTTCAAGAGAGTGAGAAGCCATTGGAATTAATCCACTCTGATGTGTGGACTACTAAAGCTGCATCTCTTGGAGGCTGTCATTATTTTGTTAGCTTTATTGATGACTATAGCAGAAAAGTTTGGGTGTATTTTATGAAAAAGAAAAGTGAAGTTTTTGGGCATTTCAAAACTCTTAAAGCTATGGTTGAAAAAGAAACAGGCCTGCAAATAAAATGCCTAAGGTCAGATGGAGGGGGAGAGTACCTCTCAAATGAGTTTGCAAGGTTCCTGCAGGAGTATGGCATAAAGCAGCAATATTCATGCAGTCATACCCCACAACAAAATGGAATTGCAGAAAGGAAAAACAGGCATATTGGAGAGGTATCTCGTGCCATGCTCAATGAAAAAGACTTGCCAGATTTTTATTGGGCTGAAGCAGTTGCTACAGCAGTTTACATAATGAACAGGACTCCTACTGCAGCAATACATGGAATGACTCCAGAGGAGAGGTATACTGGTAGGAAACCAGATATTTCTCATTTGAAAATTTTTGGTTGCATTGCCTATGTACATGTGCCACATGAGTTGAGATCCAAGTTGGATCCAAAAGCTGAGAAGTGCATCTTTATTGGTTACTCTCTGCAGCAAAAAGGGTATAGATGCTATAACCCTTCTACTCGTAAGTTTACAGTGAGCAGAGATGTTGTTTTTGATGAGATGAGTAGCTGGTATAAACCAGTAAATGTGATTGATGATGTAGATGCACAAAATGGTAATGCTGCACAGAATTCACAGCAGCAGTCACAAAATATTAGTGGACCTGGAGCGTCCTCTAGCAGTGGTTCACATTCTTCGCCATGGACAGGCAGATTGAGATCAGGAGAATCTTCTCAAAGTAATGCAGATAGTGGTATGCAGGTATTACGAAAAGGAAAAGAGAATGTTGATCAGCCCATGTTTGATGTCAATGCAGGTCACTCTTATGTGGATGGTGAATCCAGTGGCTCAGAACAGAGCATTGATGATGAGTTGGGTATTCCTTCTATTGTTACACCTGGAGTAAGGAAGACCAGGGATGTTTTGAGAGCACCTGGGAGTGAACCCACTTTGCGCAGGTCTACCAGAGTTAGGTATCCTGTGGATAGGCTGAAATATGATGGATTTACAGCCATTCACTATGCATATATGATCAAGGTGATACAGGAACCAGAACCCACTTCTTTTGAGCAAGCCATGGGAAAAGAAAAATGGGAGAAAGCCATGGATGAAGAAATGGATGCCTTGGAAGCAAATGCTACATGGGAATTGGTACCTTTGCCTAAAGGTAAGAATGCAATTGGCTGTAAGTGGGTTTATAAGGTGAAGCACAATGCAGATGGTTCTGTGAACAGATACAAGGCAAGATTAGTAGTCAAGGGGTATGCACAAACATATGGCATTGACTATGAAGAAACATTCAGTCCGGTTGCAAGGATGGCAACCGTAAGAACAGTCATTGCTATGGCTGCATTAAAGGGATGGTCTTTACATCAGATGGATGTAAAGAATGCCTTCTTGCATGGTGATTTGCAAGAAGAGGTCTATATGGAGCAGCCACTAGGTTATGTGCATGCTGTTCATCCTGAGTTTGTTTGCAGGTTGAAGAAAGCCTTGTATGGCTTGAAGCAAGCACCTAGAGCATGGTCTGACAAGATAGGACAGTATCTTGTCACTATTGGCTTTCAGATTTCCAAGGCAGATTTCTCACTTTATGTGAGAAAAACAGAGAAAGGTATTATGCTACTTGTCATTTATGTTGATGATTTGATTATGACAGGTGACAGTGATGAAGATATCCTTCATGTGAAAATGCTATTGAAGCAGAAGTTTGAGATGAAGGATTTGGGAGAGCTACGTTATTTCTTGGGCATTGAGGTGATTAGATCACCAAGTGGGATACAGCTCTTGCAGAGGCAGTATGGATTGGACATGCTGTCCAAATATGGGATGACAGGCTGTAAGCCTATTTCAGTTCCTTTGGAGCAGAATGTGAAGCTGAGCGCAGATGCAGGTGAGCTTCTGGAAGACCCTACTATGTACAGACGCATAGTAGGAAGCTTGATTTATATGACTATTACCAGGCCAGATTTGAGCTATGATGTTGGATTGGTAAGTCAGTTTATGCATGCTCCAAGGAAACCGCATTTGGATGCGGCTAGACGCATACTCAGGTATGTGAAGTCCACATTGCAGTATGGACTATTTTATGAGACTGGGATTCAGATACAGTTGCATGGATACACTGATGCTGATTGGGCTGGTAGCATTTCTGATAGACGATCTACCAGTGGATATGTGTTCTCTTTTGGGAGTGCTGCAGTCACTTGGAGCAGCAAGAAACAGCCTACAGTTGCCTTATCCAGCACAGAGGCTGAGTACAGGGGTGCAGCAATGACTGCATGTGAGGTAGCTTGGTTGCATAAGCTACTTTATGATATGCATCAGCCTACAGATGGGCCAGTTGTCATTTATTGTGACAACATGAGTAGTATACACTTGGCAAATAACCCAGTCTATCATGCTAGAACAAAGCACATTGAGGTGCATTATCACTATGTGCGAGAGAGGGTTTTACTAGGTCTTATTGATCTAGTTTATGTCAACATAGAGGATCAGGTAGCTGACATATTCATGAAGGCATTGGGCGTAGAGAAGCTGCGCAAGTTCAGAGACCTGCTTGGTGTGCAGGAATTGGGATTGAGCTCGAGGGGGAGTGTTCAGATATCGAGCTCCACTCGTGATACGCCAGGGTGACCGTTGTGTATTTATGTCACCGACTTGTCAGTTGCAGACGCGGTTGGTACACTGCCCATGAATAATAGCTACATGATAGCTATCCTTATCTACTCTAGTTCGTGGCTCAGTTAGTATGCCACCTTAGTTAGTTGAGTGTGGTTTGAGACCCATATATAGGGTTCTTCTATTTCTTTGTACTTGAGGTCTTTTGGCTTACACAACTAAGAAGAGGAAAACTGTTTTCAGCCTCCACCCTTGTGTGTATTTCCCCCATTGTGCAAGCAAGAAAGCTTCAAGTGAGACTCCTTCCTTCTCTCCCACAATTTTGTCAACACCTACCACCACTACCACTCTTCGAGGATTTCTTGGTTTATTGTCATTCTACTGCAAAATCATTAAGCATTATGAGGCTATAGTAGCTCTTTTGACTGATAGGTTAAAGAAGGAAGCTTTCTTTTGAGATGCACTTGTAGATAGTAGCTTCAACCAATTAAAGAAATTACTTACTTCTTCTACTCTTATTCTAGTATGCCCTGATTTCTCTAGAGAGTTTACCATACAATGTGATGCGAGTGGCCATGGAATAGGGCATATTTTGTTACCAGAGCATGGAGTGACTGTTTTTGAAAGCCATAAGCTTACAGATAAAGAGATAGCTATGAATGTCTATAACCAAGAGATGTTGCTATTCTACATGCAATAAAGAAATGGCACCATTATTTATATGACAGTTGGTTTAGAGTTCAAAGTGATCACATGATCTTAAAGTATTTCCTTACTCTATCAAATCTTATCCCTAAGCAGTATAGGTGGGTAGCTCCCTTGCAAAATTATGATTTTGACATCACTCATACAAGGGGCAAAGACAATGTGGTAGTTGATTCTCTCTCTAGGATGTGAGCATGTTGGGTTTCAGCTATGATTGAGTTATATGGCAATTCAATTGATGAATTACAAGAAGCCTATCTTTTGGATGATGAGCTCAGCCATGTACTTCAGAAATTACAGCAAGGTCTTATGGAGAAAAACTCCCATTATTAGTTTAAAAATGGCCTCATTTGGATGAATGGCAAGATTGTTATTCCCTCTACTTCTTCTTTCAGGGGCTGAAAATTATTGATGAGTTACATTCTTTGCCCATAGTTAGACACTTTGGAGTGTTTAAGTCCTATGATAAAATCAACAAGAGTTTTCACTGGAAAGGATTGTGGAAACATGTTAAGGATTATGTTATGAAATGTATGCCTTGTTAGCAGTAGAATAAGGATAGTACCTGTAAGCGGAGTGGTTTGTTGTAGCCATTGCCTATTCCAGAAGCAAGTGGATACACATTACCATGGATTTCATTCTTACTAGTCTACCTATTACCAAATGGGTTGGAATAATTTATGTGGTAGTGAATAGACTCACTAAGGTAGCCCATTTCATTCCTACCAAGACTCACTTCACTACTTCATAAGTGACTAGCTAGCTCATGGGGAAGATCTTTAGATTACGTGGATTACCACATGTGACTATCCATGATAGAGATATCAAATTTATGAGTAACTTCTAGCAGGCAATATTCAGTTCTATGGGAACTAGATTGGCTCCTTCTACAACCTATCATCTACAAAGACTAATGGTCAGATGGAAAGGATTAATGTATGGTTGGAGACTTACCTATGCCATTTTTGATGATGTATAACATGAGTGGGATTCATGGTTACATTTGGTTGAGTTTGCCTATAATAACTCCACTCATGCTAGCATTGGAGTTTTACCCTTTGAGGCTATGTATAGCTACAAGGTACCCTTATCCACAGTTATTTACAGTGAGAAGATTAACCCTCATGGAAAGGAAAAATTGGAAATAATGCAAACCCTTCTTCAACAATATAAGATGAATCTCAGAAAAGCTCAAAATCAAATGAAGGTGTATGCTGACGAGAAGAGGTAACCTTTGGAGTTCTAGGAGAGAGTTAGTTCTCTTGAAAGTATCCAAGTCTCGATATTCCACTCTAAAGGACGGCTCTAACAACCAACTTGCTCATAGGGTCTATGGGCCCTCACAAATCTTGAGGCGTATTGGAGACTTGGCATATCAATTGGAACTTCTATCTTCCACTAAGATTCATAATGTATTTCATATTAGTCAACTCAAACCCATTTATGGTACTTATGTGGAAATAGTTGATGAGCTGCCTCCTATGGATAAAGAAGGACTTATTTAGTACATTCTTGAGGAGGTCATAGATCAGCTTGAAAAGAAGCTTTGCTCTCAGTCCATCATCGAGTATTTGATTAAGTGAAAGGGTTTACTACTTGAGGAAGCTTTTTGGAGACCCCAAATTTTATATTGGATGATTTTTCCTACCTTTGGGATGCATTAGTGTGGTTGAGACATAGTCATATGGGAGCAAGTTGCACTCTAAACAGGGTCTAGATAGCAGTCTATTTTAGAAAATATTTTATTCTATCTAATTTTTAGAATTTAGCCACCTATATAGAGTCAAAGTACCCTTCAATAGCTATGATTTGATATGTGGCACACTCTATTTGGATAGTTTTATCAGAAGTTATGGCAGTTTTCTTTGGCATGTCCTATTTTATACAACAAGCTAGTTACTCTTTATAGAGGTTATTTCTTGAAGATATGAAGGATCGAATTCTTTTTGAAGACATCCAGATTATGTATATGGTAGAGGCTTTCCTTAATGTCTTCATTGCAACAACTAATTCTTCTCTATTTGTTTCCCATCACATCTTTTGTATAGCTAAAATTAGAGCAGTACTCTGTTTTATCCATCCTTCTTTGTCATTCTAACTTTTTTTTAATGGGCAAAAAACTTTGGGCAGGGATGGATTGTAAGAAGCCGAGAATACATGTGTTAGTGAGAGAGAGTTATTAATAATACATTGTCACATTGACATAGGTATAAAAGGTGTGAGACATGTATAAATGATACTTTGGATTCTAGGATGATGCTTGAGGACAATAAATGTTTAGCTCTTCCTAAAATCTCTAGCCTAACATTTTACTTTGGAAAGCCCCTTGGCTAACTGATACTACTCAACTAGTTAACTAGACCCCTTAACACAATATCCTTTAGGTAATGATTTATATCATGAACACAAAGACAAAGTCAAACTATCTTTAGAAGATAGTAGCAAAAAATTTACTTCTCTATATCTTCTTCAAGTGTATAATGCCAACCCAAGATTTTGTTCCTTATACATTGACCTGTATCCAAAGCACTTAGATAGTAGTACCCAACTTCTATGGCCACAATCTACATAATCCACCTTTTATCTAGAATAGGGTCTTCCAATGCCTACTAATCTTAGGCCATTGAGGTTTCTATCTCCACCATCTTAGGCCTAGCATGGGGTGTGTAGAGCCTCCCTAATTTTCATGCTATCGATTGAACGAACCTTGCCTTTTGGTGGTGGCCTTATCACCACTCAACCTTGAGCTAGTATACCAATGTATTGAGGAGTGGTCTTTTGGATTTCTTGCCTTTATCAACATCTTTCCATGGTGTGATCATGGAGATGATCCACTTGCTTATCAAAACCTCATCTAATAATCCTTCGAAATGAGTATAGCTCTTTCCCACAGGGGATTCTGAAAGTTAAAAAAAAAGCAAGGTAAACAACCTATCTTTAGCTAACAAATCATTTACCTTACAAAAGCAACAAGTGTATCTTCAAATATTTTGATCACAACCAAAACACTTCCTTTGAATATTCCACAAAAAATGATACACTTCACAATATATTCCTCATGAAGAGTGCAATTGCCTAAGTGACCAATACTTAACATTCAACACATAATGGTTGTACATCCAGAAGTCATTATTTTTGACTCTACCTTAGTCTCATGTGTTTATTCCAAAATCATAAGTTTTCCTCCAAAATATTCAACACTTTACCATGTATGATCACTTCCTTATTGTATCACAAGACATTTATCTTTGTTCCTATTCTCAACCTAGGGTTCACCAAATGTCTTATTCTATGCTCTAGTGATGACTTATGCTCTAGTCTTCACCTCTAATTCTCATTCTCTATACCCTTGAGATGTTTATTTTATGAGATTCTTATGAGGATAACTTTATAAAATAATCACATAGATTAATTCTTGAAGTTGAAGTGTTCCTAAATATTATGGCTATAGAATGTTAACCACAAAATATGAGTGACAAAGTCAAAGCAAGTCAAGGACAAGATGCTAGGATTATTTTTAAAGTAGGGTTATTTTTTGAGTCTCATCCTATTATTTTAGGAACTTGTAATGAGAAATAATATTATTTTGTAATATTTTTGAGTGTTGAGCTCATCTTTGGAAATTATAATATTGTACAATGATAGATTAGGTAAATCTATTAAATTTAGCCTAGATTATTCTAAAGTGTATATTTTGCAATGATGGATTAGATAACTCTATTCACTTCAGCTTGGACTAGGACCAATAAACCTAAGTGGAAGTATTGATTAATGAAAGGATTTGCCATGAGCCACAAATACTGATGGGATGCCCACATTTTAGTGGAAACCATGATCCTAATCCTAACATACAAAACCAAAAAGATGAGTAGAGAATTCATTCACACATGTGCAACTTTGAGTAACAATTCTTCTTGCTTCTTGTATTCTCTCTTAGTATGCTTGTGGTGGATACAAAGGAGTTGAGGTGTTCGTTCAAGGAGTGTATTGCATGGATCATGGAGTAAATTAGGAGCCTTCAAGCTTTGCCTACGGCATGGGAAGCTAATTAGGTGAGTTCATTATACCTAAAAGCTAGTACTGTATTCTTTGTTTTCTTGAATAGGGGAGATATGAAATGGTTGGTTTAGAGATGGAGTATAAGATAGTGATGTGAGATATATTTAGATATGAAGTGATTGAAGCCCTTTGATTGATGGAAATTCCATCTAAAGTTCCATTTTTGAGCATAAAAGCCAATCTTGGTTTTGTTGCTAGGACCAAGGATATAGTTGACCACCAAGGTGCTTATACTCTTATCATATAGCAAAAGAGAAGGCTTGTTCAAATTGAGCATGGGATGGAATGATGAGGAGAAGATCTCTTGCGCTCATGAATTCCTTACTCCAAAACACATATGACGAGTTTAGGAAGGTTGGATTGATGAGGAGTTAATTCAATAGATTGACGAAGGATTGAGGAGGATAGGATAAGTTTAGGAAGGAGGACAACACCAAATTCAAATTGTAAAGATACTAAAAAATTCAAAAAATTGCAAACCTTGATATTCTTGTATGGGTACTAGTTTGCATAGTATCATCATATAGGTTGGGGAGGCACTAAAGGTATAGATAGGGACTCAAGAAGGTAAATAGGTGTAGTGGGACAAATAGGTTGGGGAGGCACTAAGGGTATAGATAGACACTTAAGAAGGTAAATAGGTATAGTGGGACAAATAAGCAAATAGTCCATCAATGAGTGGTCAAAGTATTTTGGACCCTTGTAATATTATTGAGGGACATCATATGTATGTTTGTGAGAGCTATGTTCACTCCCATGAAATTGTACTATTTCTCATGGATGTAATAGTCGATCTGCAAAGGACATGAGGGTTGCAACAAGTTTTCTATTCATTTTTAGCCTAGACTAGGCTCAATAGGACTACCAATCGTGAGATCATAAAGAGGGTAGGATGTGCAAAAGATGGTGGAACCCTTAATTTATAGGTTCAAAACCCTAAACCAAACTTTTATGTATAAAATGCTTGAAAATGGATGGAACACAATATTCATTTGTGTGAAAACTTGAGCTTTTATTATCATTGTTTCTATTCTTTTTATACAACCATTGTTGAGAGTAAAGAAGAGAAAGAGTAAGAGTTTATAGAAGAGTGAGGAAGTTGGTGAGGTGAAGCTCTTATCCATTTCTACTTTCTCTCTCTCAAACCATACTAGTAAGAGGTGTAGTTGAGGGAGTGTGTGAGGATAGATTTTTGAGAGAGTGAGGGACTTGTGAGCTAAATACATCTCTTTCTTCTTTTGCTCTATCTCATTTTCTAAAATTTTTACAATGTGGTGGAATAAGAGTCTTGTGTGAAACATGCTTAATTTGAAATACACATGGCTAGATTAGGTTCTAGTTGTTATGCGTGTAGCCCAACATTTTGGTATCACTACTAGGACAAAGGATAAATTCAATTGTCAAAGTTCTCACATTTTTACCATGTGGTGGAATAAGAGTCTCATCTACAACATGCCTACTTTGAAACACACATGGCTAGACTAGGAAAGTCAAATTAATAGGAATTTGGCTAGAAAATTGAGGTTGAGACACAAAATAATACTAAAAAACACATTTAAAATAATAAAAAAACACAAAATCACAAACTCATGGGACTCACTCACAGGGGCGCACTCATAAGAGGGACTCAGTCATAAGTACTCGTAGGGATTTCCTCAGAGGGACTCAATCACAAGCACTCATTCACAAGCACACAAGCCCTCACTCATCATAAACATATAGGCCATCACTCACAAACACACGAGGACTTATTGATAGACATGCCTTGTATGGTGGATTGGTTATAGGGAATGAGATTATGTAACTATGTGTAAAGGATGGAAGAAGGGCTTTCTTTATTCTATAATTAACATAACTTTCATATCTTTTGACTTTTTTAGTGAGAGGCTAGTGCTCTAGGCTTTTGTGAAGGCTTGGTTTCTTCTCTAAGGTTATAACATGTGGTATCATAGCATGTGTGTGTTTTGAAAAAGGGAGGCTACCTTAATCTTGCATAGGAAGCAAAGCCATCTTGTTGAGGAATGTGTTAATGAGCTAAGCCAAAGCAAGGTAAAATCTCCAAGGTATGGGTCTTTCTATGATTTCCAATGCATTATACTCAAGTTTTGGCACGATAGGTTGAAATAAGGAGTTGAGGGTTGTTGCAAACTTAATGTGAATAGTACACCCATTTCTATTGCACAACATCATTCTTCTTAAACCTATATTGGATTTTTTATGCATTGATGGGGTTTATGATGTATGAGATTAATTTTGACTTTGGGAATAATTAGGGTGAAAGTCTCTTTGCCCTATGCACATATTTTCAAAAGTCTCTTTAGGATAGGATTCTAGTAACTTTATGATTGATTAAGCATTCGCATGGCAATCTCATGTTGCGCATGTGTTGCCAGACACCAGGAGACATTTATTTCACTTGAGAGACATATGACCATGAGAGGAATTTCTTTATCTTGAGAGGCATATTTTTGTAGAGGCATCTATTTAGCTCAAAAGGCATATACTTGTGAGAGGCATTTAGCCTGAAAACCATATTATTTAGCTTGAGAGGCATATGCCCATGAGAGGCATATGCTAGTGAGAGGTGTGTTATCCATGCCCATGAGAGGAATATTCAATATCCCCCATGAGATGTGGATACCCATGAGAAGTGTATTTATTGATCAAGGGATTTTATTAGTCAAGTTTGAGTATCTACTTTGGTGACAAACAATGCTTGATCATTTATATTTTAGCATTATAGAAAATGATTTGTTTATGATGATTCTCACATCGACATATTAATTGTTAGATTGGGTTGATATGTAGAGACATGTGAGCATATGTCCATGAGATGGTGTTGGAATGAGCATCAATCTATTATGGATTACTCACATTTATTTATTGATGTCGGCCAATTTATTTACTTGATAAGGCACAAAGATGGATGCATTTGTTTTTACAATTGCCTACATTATTTTTCGATCATTGATTGTTGGGAAAAATGCAATTAGCATTGGACAATTATTTAGGCATAAAATTATATTATTTGTTGATGCTAAAAGGGTCACGAAGCTTAGCACAAGTAAGCAAGCAAAAGACTTGCATTATTTTTATAAAGTGGACTATTTTTAGGCACAATTTTTAAATACATGCATCGAGGAGAACCCTCTCAAGGCATGGGGGAACAATGTGCCCCAAGGTTAGTATCCTACACTCCCTCTCACTTGCTTTTTCCATGCTTCATACTTTTATGTGGATTTCTTCTCAATTTTGTGTGTTGAAGGTTTAAGCTATGGTAAGAGGTTCCAATAGTGGTATTAGAGCTTGCTTGGAAAGAAGTTTACCTTAGTCACACCACAAACCACAAGTGTCTCAAATGGATCTTAATTGAGCTAGATCTAAAAATGAGACAACGATGGTGGATTGAAGTTTTGCAAGGATATGGTTTTGAGGTTAAGTACAAACTAGACAAACAAAAATAATGTAGTTGTAGATGCCTTAAGTCACAAAGCTATTGTGCTACATGAGCTCAACAATGGGACATTGGACACCCTCTTATTCATTCAAGAGGCTCAATCCATCAAGTACAATGGCTATCTCTCACCTAGCATTCTACAAACTTTGCTTGTAGTGAGCTTGCAAGGCACTCCATTGAGTCATGATAGTCGCACATTGCAAAGTCTATGCTTCTTCTTCTTCTTGCTTGTGTCGTCACTATGATTGGGGTTTCCTCCTTCTTCGTTTTGCCCCTTTTCTCTTTTAATGGCGTTCTTAGATGAATCCTTGGATAGTGTGGGTGGATCTATATGTAATGGTAAGATCTCTTGGTGGGGGACACACCTACTACAATAGCAATGATGTAAATAAGTGAGTTGCCATAGTTAATGATGTTATGCCTAGCCTCCATCTAGTTAAGCTTTAACCTTTGGAGTTTTTGGAGCTACCCTTTGCACTTTGGCCAAGGATTCTATGACATGCTTGAGCCACAAAGCATTCAAATCTTGCTTAATCTATCCTATTAGTATATCTTCTAGAAGGTACATAGGTTTCCTATTTGGGCTGATCGAGGTTGGCTGAGGTTTTGTTGTAGGTGAAGAGGTGATGGAAGATCTATGCTATCACCTTTAGATCTTCTTCTGGTATGGCTCTTAAGCGGACTCCTTCATTGTGGCCACTACTTTCACTATAATTTCATCAATTTTGACCATTGAATTCACATCCCATGATTGAGAAACTTGGGGGTTCTTCTTTGTTTTGGTGTACTTTCATGATCCTTCTTTAATGGCTAGTGTCCCTTCTACTAGCTTTTGGGGTGAACTCAAAACTGGCCACTTGTTCATTGTAGTTCTCATGGGTTTTCATGTTGTATCTAAACCTATTAGATCTAGTGGTTGGCAAATAATTATCGATCAATCTAGAACAAGTTAAAAAGTGGATGTGAGTGGAAGTAGCTCTCATGTAGCCTTCGAGACTATAGTTGGCTATGAGTTCCCTGGACATCTAGTATTTTGCAACTAGATTGTCCGAGTTGGTGGGAGATCAAAACCTAAGATGGCCTACTCCCTAATTCCTACCAAAATCTTTATCTCTTATCTTTGTTAGGTAGAGAAAACCAATTTGTCTTTGTTTAACATGTCTCTAATTGGCACAAAAAATGGTGTGGATGAAAGAAGCTATTTTTAATAAAAATTTAAATTATGCAACTTTGTCCTTATTTTACAAAAATTGAAGAATTGGATTTTCACAACCTCAACTTTTGAGCCTTACCCATTGTTTATCTTTATTTAGAATTACCAATTACTTTGTTGTGGTCTTTGAAGGTCCTTTGAGAGCCTTGACATTTGAGTCTTATTGGAGTTGGTCTCTTGCTCTAGTCTTGGCTACTCATTGCCTTCCTCCCCTTACAAAATAGGATCAAGATTTCCCATCTTGGGAGAGTAGGTCATAATGTTTATTGCTATTTGTTTATTTTTTAGTAGTTTCATTATAATATATAGAGAAAATTGATTGTTTTATTTATATACAGAATATGAAGGGTTTCAAATCCACAAATGTTAGAAATTTGGGTTGTAATCAAGTTTCACTAGGGCATCCAAGATGACACACCAAATCAATAGCTCACATAGATAAGACATGATGTCATTGAGGAGCAACGGGTGGTTGAATTGACTAGTGACATGATCTTTTTCAGTCAATCGATCAATAGATTGTGAAGTAACTAGTTGGGCAAGATCAACATGTGAACCTTGATGATGGCTCATAAAGAAGTTGTTGCAAAATGTTGGGTCATATTTGAGGAGAAGATTGATAAATTTGCATTGTTCAACCTTGGTGACAATGTTATTTTTTGTAGGTAGCAACTTCACAATGAATGGTGTACCATCTTTTGAGGAAGCAAGTGGTCATATTGCAAAGGTGGTGGAGCCTCTTGATGACCGAAAGGTCCTTAAGAAGGGTGGCCCTAATAAAGAAAGGAAGTACTTGGTAGGCTTGCAGTTTCTTTTTGGAAATCTCTTGAGGCAGCTAGTCTTATATAGGAACGGTTTTACGAAAGATATGTTCTTCCTTCTCCCAAGTGGGGTGCCACTGGGAAGCAAGCACAATCACATTGGCATCAACTAGCCCAAGGTTGATCATAGCAAATAGTTTAAAAAAGGTACCAAATGTGGAGTTGATCTATAGAAAACATTCAGATTGGGATTTTCATGCTTGGGTGGATAAATTTTCAATAATTTTATAGATTGATCGACATTTATAAGGTTTCTTCAATATAGTTGGTGTAGAAGGTTGTTATTTTCCAACTCAATATAGGGAAATTGTCACAAATCACATGGTAGGGGAACTTGCTTGAGAGCTATTGCACCAAACACATACCATACATATAAGAGGAAGCTCACTCAAGAACATAAGAATCTCATAATTGACTATACTAATTGATTGGTGCTATAAACATGCTAGTTCTAGGTAGGTGCAACAAACCAAATATAATAAGTGATTAGTGAGTGGCCATGTGAGGATCATAATAACCACTGACATGCTAAGTGTAGACATGCTTACCCATCTAACTAGGATATCCATCATCAATTCCCACATTTGTTGAGCTTGCCATCTCAATGCTCCCCTTCAACCTCAACTATATCTATCCAACTCCAAGTAAGCTTCGAAATTTTTGAAGCTTCTTTGCACCCAATGCCTTTGTGAAAATGTCAGCTATTTGATCTTGTGTGTTGACATATACCAATTCAATCTCTCTTGCAAGCATTTTCTCTCTTAGAAAATGGTAATGCACCTTGTTGAGCCAAATGCACCAATAGTCGAGACTTTGGACGGACTTCTATTGTTTTAGAAGATGGAACTCACTTTGGCAACAATCTCTCACCTTGTCTCTCAACAATCCGCTCTAAGTAACCAAGCATTCTCCTCTCCAACAACCCAAGAAATCAAGAACACTAGACTAGCTCTAGTTGTAGTAAACTTACCTAACTTACCTTTCAAAGGCTTGAAGGTGGTTCCATGACCATGATCAACACGATCCAATGCCATTGCTCCTTTGCATCCACCACCAAGCACACCAATGAGTTGACAAGCTAGTAGAGAAGAAGATAAAAGCAAGAAGACGATGAAGAGCTTCACCTTCCCTCAGTCCCTGACTCAGCATACCTCTCACTCTCTCCCTCTCAGTCACTCTCAACACAATGGAAGCAAGATAATAGAATGGAAAGATATAATAGAAAGCTTGAGTAGCCACACTAATAGAGCTTCCACAACATGGATTTGCCAAAAGGGTGAATACAATCGAGATCTCCCACCCTTATATAGACCAAGAATTAGAATTAGGGTTAGGGTTTGGATTTTGCATTTAGGGTTTGTGCCCCTTTTGCATTTAGGTTTGCACCCCTTTTCCATTTTGCGTTTAGGGTTTCCACAACTGTGAATTAGGGTTTGCACCCTCTCTTGGACGTTCTACAGACTTAGTTGGCTCTAGGCTAGTCAATACTTGAAGCATGCTTGTACCTTAGCCTAATGAGACCAAGCCTATGCTAATCTAACCATAAATACATGTACACAACCCACACAACACTTTCGGGTGCGACAAATACAACTACAGGTGATAAATACAATCTGCACAGGAATGATTCTCTAGCTCTCACAAAGGAATGCATCCATGATAATGTGGTGATGTCCATAATCCAAAATAGCAATTGAAACTTGCACTTTCTACAGCCTTCTCAAAATACCATTAACACACCTCAATCTCTTTTGTCCTAGCATGGAACATTGGGCTCCTAGCTAACTATATGCAGCTCATGTTGTCAGAGTGAATGACAATGGGACCATATCCTTGCACATCCAAATCACCCAAAAACTTTTATAACCATGCCACCTCACATGATGAAATAGCAACACCCTTGTATTCAGTCTCTGTACTTGATAAAGCAAATGTAGGTTGCTTTTTACTACTCTATGTGGCTGCTGTACTACCAAGGTAAAACATGAATCCACTAGTAGACCTTCTTTCAGACATGCTACTAGCCCAATGTGCATTTGTGTATCCAAACACTTGTATATCCTTACCTACATAATAAAAAAGTCCATAATGCAAAGTGAACTTCATATACCTCAATATGCATCTAACTGCATCAAAACAAGGCTTTCTAGGCATCTGCATAAACTAAGTGACAAGGCCAACAACATAAATCAAGTCTAGATTTGTGATAGTCATGTAAATTAGACTCCCTACTATCCTCCTAAATATAGTAGGATCTTCTATCTCATACCCAACATTAGCAATCAACTTCACATTTTACTCGAACAACACTAAAAGAGGCTTACAAGCTATCATACCATACTATGTGATGTTTCGACTTTCCCAACTTCTTGTAATTAAGATTTGGGAGTTTAGACAATCAAAAAGTGGCATCCCAAATAAAATAATCTATATCATGTATACCTCAACACCTTTCAGGATGGCTGATAAGGCTGCAAACATCTCTACACGAATATTGTCATATGCATGGTAGTTTTATGGCTCATAAGTCTTGAATTGACCAAAGACGTTTAAAACTTGAGTAAGTCAAGACTGACTTGTGGAGACTAAGGAAGAAAAAACCCTTAATCTTTAAAAAGAAAAGCTTAAGAAGGAGAAGAAGACATCGACTTGATGCACTGCCCCCTCCCCTCCTTTTCATAATCAATGGCACCATCTTCCTCTCTTTCCCCAATTGGGGAAAAAATGGAAATAGGGAAAAAAGCATGGATTCTCCTCGTTAATCTCAACATAAGCCTTCGGCACTCTCCCCCTTTTCTCAGCTTGATAAGAGGCCCAGATTGAAGCAAGATCACCCAATAGCAAGGCAAATTAGTCATGGCATCTCTGGCAACCCCTCTAGACCTCAAAGATCAAATCACCACTATCAGATTGCATCTGAAAGCTTCCAAATAACTAGATTGGTAAGATACCCTCCATAAAGAACTCCTCTTCTTGGCCACAACCCATGAGATCCCCCTCCCTTCAATTTAATTATAAATATGGGGCATGAGGAGCCGTCGAGTAGCTTAGCCTGAACCAAGAGAAGAGACTCTTCTCAAATCAAGAGAGAAGAGAAAGAGGGAGAGAGGTAAGAGGAGTGTAGGAGAGGAAATTCTTGTTGCAAAGACAAGGAGGATATTGTGCTGGATCTAGAAATCGAATCCCATAATTTCTACCTTCACTCCCCTGTCTACTCAAAATTTCTCTCAATTCCTAATAATCGCCATCTCCATCATTCCCATCATGATGACCCAAACTTTATTGTCAAAGTCTTTTCTACAATCTCGTGTGATCAAAGTCTTGTTGGGGGTAAAGGTGCCTTCGCCTAGCCACCCGTGTATTGCTACATTGACAGTACGTGCCATCGCACACTGCAGATGGCAGGTGTTAACCCCAAGTCGAGATGGCGAAAAAAGGAAGGAAAAAGCAGAAAAAACATGGAAAAAGAGCAAAGACATGCAGGCGACCTCCAAAGCTAAGCCGAGGCAAAAAGCACAATTTTAAATGAAGGGCGCCTCAAAAAATTCGGAAAACTCTTGTAAAAGAGCGCCAGGCTTCCTCCTATGCCAATTGTAAAATACTAGACGTGTGTAGGCTAGAGGCATAAGGCTAGAAGAGGGAAATTGAAAAAAGACCTTGCCACAAGGGCCGGTCATGTAAAAAAGGGATGGGTGACCATGGGATTTTAGGGTTTGTATATATAAAGTTCAAAAAGTGAATGAGAGCTCATTCTTTTGGTGTGTGGCTAACAAGAGCCCTCTTCTTCTTCTCTTATCCTCATCTTCTTGCTTGTGTGTGCTCTTGAGAGAGGGAGTGTGAGAGTGGGAGGGAGTGAGTGTGTGAGAGTGAGGGATCAAGAGGGAGAAGCTCTTCACCATCTCCTCTTCTCTTCTTCTCTTCTCTTCTCTTTTCTTGCACGTGCGGCTATGGAGGATGGAGCTTGGAGATGGAGGAGGCTTGAGGATGCTTGAGCTCACATCTAGGATCGTGGAGCTACCAGGGTGTGTGATATTGGAAGAGAGAGGGAGAGAGACAATGTAATGGAGCAGCAACATGACCTTCAGGTCATTCATCATCTTTATTATTTCATAGACTACTAACATAACATAAGTGTATACAATAGTACTAAGGTCCGTAGGACCATTCACACTGGGTCTAAGACCACCGACTTATTTAATGTCCCACACTTGCTGATACAACTTGACACAGCTAATGTTGGTCATACATACTGACAGGAGAGTAATGGGAGCTTGATATTCTAACACTCCCCCTCAAGCTCAAATCATCTGATGAACTCCAAGTAGCTGTCTAAAACTACTAAACTTATCTTTACCCAAAGACTTGGTAAAGATATCTGCAACCTATTCATCAATCTTCACATGCATAAGATCTACTCTCCCTGCAAAAACCATCTCTCGGATAAAATGGTAGTGTATCTCTATGTGTTTTGTCCTGGCATGGTATACTGGATTTGTTGCCAGGAGTACACTATTGAGATTGTCACATAATAAGGTCACTGGAGCATCCACTTGAATATCCAAATCAGCCATAAGCTTGAGCAGCCCTGAAATCTCACATGCTGCCAATGCAGCACCCCTGTACTCTGCCTCTATGCTAGACAATGCAACTGTTGGTTGCTTCTTGCTGCTCCAGCTGATCATGCCACTTCCAAGGCCAAAAGCATAACCACTCGTAGATCCGCGATCATATGAGCATCCTGCCTAATCCACATCTGTGTATCCAACTAGTTTCAAGGGCTTATCTCTCATATAGAACAGCCCATAATCTATAGTGGACTTAACATATCTCATAATCCGCCTAACAACATCCAAATGTGGCTTCCTGGGCTTCTGCATAAATTGACTTATGAACCCAATTGCATAACTCAAATCTGGCCTAGTGATGGTCAAGTAGATCAGACTTCCAACCATCTGCCTGTACATAGTCACATCCTAAATTTTAGCTCCAGCGCTAATGTCCAACTTGACATTCTGATCAAGGGGTGTATCCAATGGTTTGCATTCAACCATGCCATACTTCTTCAGCATTTCCATGGCATAATGTTTCTGCATTAGCCATAAACCATTTTCAGCCTTGATTACCTCAATACCCACTATTTAGTCACTGCCTGACTTTCTGCAAGCCAACAAGTCACTCTGACCAACCTCAGTCCTTGACTGTTTATGATAGTTTTTTGCAACTATTCTCTGCAAAAAACCAGGGAATTTCAGCCCTTTATAACCTCAAAAACATCCACAAACATGTGGTACAACCCGTAGGTACATCAGTCAGTACATAGACTTTGCAGGTACTATAACTCTGTGTCATGCAAGCTTATTGCAGTAAAGAGAATACGCAGTCTGAAACCTGCAATTTTTCAAACCAATAGTGAATTTACTATCAAAAACCACTTTAAAACATGTCATACATGCTCCAAACTTTCCCAGACATTTGCTACTATATATAGGCAACTAGACATAGTCATACGGGCACAAAACAGTGCATATCCAGCAAGTACAAGTGACATAAATCTGCTCACAGATTGTATACAGCCAATAAACTGTCAAACCAAGATGTATTTCAGCCCAAGAGATCCTCAAGCCACTTTATACATATGGCACTGTGTAGGATCAATACATAACCATATGAGCATTCGCTGACTCTCTATCGTCAAGAAGTAATGTCAAAAAGTACATGGACTGTTATGACCAGCCAATACACTGTCAAAGCATTTGTTCTCTGATTCAGATTTCAGTTTTTAAGAGCCTTCAATGCTCATCTCAATGCTCATAGCATTCAACAATCATATCCCGTACCATACAAATCCTTGTAGGTAACAAAAGGCATGTATTTCTTCAAGTCAATGAGTGTATGATGATGATAGTTTTCAGCCTATCATAAAATTTTAGATCTGAATATTTTATCAGTAAAATGCAATCCAAATGCATCAAACTCAGTACATATGCTTCCTGAGTGAACCCTCACTTTAGTAGAGCTCAAAATGCTCATCAAATGGCTTCAATGCTTCAAAGAGTGATCAGTGTATGCTGCCCGGTTTCAGTTTACAGTTTCCAGGCATTAAAAAATTCCAGATTTGAATATTTTTGCCACCAAGACTTCAGCTCATAAGCATACAACCAATACATATGTCTGCATAAGCATATCTATGCTCAAATCTCATGTCGGAGATACATACATGTTGTGTATTCCCTGTTTGTAACAGACCTGGACTGTATTTCAGATCTGAAGTTCACTGTTTCAGCTCATACATCAGCTCCAGACCAAGCAATGGCTTATCAAGGCATCAAAGGACCTTCCAAGAAGCATTTTCAAGCTGGAGATCAACTAGGTAGTGATTGATATCTTCATTAGTAGTAGAAAATGACCATTCAAGATCAGGTGCAAACATGCCAGTAGCCTTGGGGGTTTCAGCAGCAGGTATACTCCACAAGGATAGTTGATGCTTGCTCTTGAGTGCTCAATGAAGACTCTACAATGCTTCAAACAGGCCAGGACAACCCTCTTGTATAATGACAACCCAAAATGACAAAATGCATACCTTCACAGATACAATGATAGCCTGCACACTGTTAGCTTGCTTCTCTTCAACCACTGCCATGAGTCTTTAGGTTGCAGGTCCTTCTCATAGCTTCATGCCTTCAAGAGCCCATCCATGATGGCTCTCATACCATATTGGAAGAGAGAGGGAGAGAGACAATGTAATGGAGCAGCAACCTGACCTTCAGGTCGTTCATCATCTTTATTATTTCATAGACTACTAACATAACATAAGTATATACAATAGTACTAAGGTCTGTAGGACCATTCACACTGGGTCTAAGACCACCGACTTATTTAATGTCCCACACTTGCTGATACAGCTGGACACAGCTAATGTCGGTCATACATACTGACAGGAGAGTAATGGGAGCTTGATATTCTAACACGTGAGAGAGGAGGCAACTCATATCGGCATCAAGGTAAGCTCATTACACTCATAGGATCGATGGCACATCGGCTAGGTGAGAGATAACCATTAGAGCTCACTTGAAACGCTTGAAGCAATAAGCGGTTTGTGGGTCTTGGCGGTTGAGCGAAGGCTCCCACATTTTGATTTCGTTGCCGAGACCAACGGATTCAAGCTTGAGCACTTGCGCGCCTCATATTGAGCATCGAAGTAAGGGATTCATCCCCGAAACGGAGCTTGAGATAGGTAGGAAGTTTGGGTGTTTTTGATCTTCAAAACAAGTAAGTATTTTGGGATATTTTGTTTGTTGGATGATTGGGAAACATGGAGAAATTATTTCAATTTTTTGCTTTCGATTCTTGTTGCATTTAGAGTAGGTTAGGATTAGGAAATCGCATGGAGAAGGGTAGGGTTTACTGTTGCAAAGTAGGGCAAAACAGGGCAAAAATCGTGCAAAACTTGGTAAAAAGCTTGCTTGTGATGCCTAAGATCGGCAAATGAGTGATTGGGGGCATCAACACTATACCCGGGAAGGGGCATAAGAGCCAAGAGGCCAAGATAAAGCTCATTTGTGACCATTTCAGTGAGAGAGAGAGAGAGAGAGAGAGAGAGAGAGAGAGAGAGAGAGAGAGAGAGAGAGAGAGAGAGAGAGAGAGAGAGAGAGAGAGAGAGAGAGAGAGAGAGAGAGAGAGAGAGAGAGAGAGAGCCATCGCACGATTTGATCCGATCGCACCATCGACAAGCCTACCGCTCTATTCAGGTATACGAATCCCTTCCCCTATCCCCCTAGATAGGATCTGGAGATTTATGCTTGCCATGATTGATTAAATCTCAAGAACCGAGCAAAATCGAACTCTCGCTGTCCACGTTGTGCCGCATTCGGGCCTCCGAGAGGTCGCTTTTGGGCCGAGTCCAAAAATCGGCCCTCGGCCCTCTTTCGCTCAGCCCACTCGGCCCGAAACCCTAATTGGCCCTTGACCCAGGCCTACTCAGCCCCGTCCGAGTCGACCATTCAGACCATCAACCAATTCGGCCCTCGGCCACGTATCATACTCGGCCCTCGGCCCAAGTGCCTCGGCCCGTTTGAGTGACCTTGTTCGAATTGACCACTCGGCCCGTCGGAGCCAACCTGTTCGAGCGACTTCGTCCGAGTCTGCGCCTCGGCCCGTTCGAGTCTACCCTATCCGAGTCCTGAATTCGGCCCTTGGCCCGTCCGAGTGACTCACTCGGACCCTGCAATTCGGACCAGCTGGGCCGAGTGAAAATTTTTATCAAATTCTCAGAAATTTGACCTGACCTGGCTGGAGCTCAGCAACGTAAAGTGTCAAAAGTCCTTCTGACGCTCAGAACTTGATTCTGGCACATGGAATAGACGAAATCGTAGGGAGCAGCCGCTTGGTAGCTTGTGTCAGGATTGTGGGAGAGAAGGAAGGAGTCTCACTTGTAGCTTTCTTGCTTGCACAATGGGGGAATACACACAAAGATGGAGGCTAAAAACAGTTTTCCTCTTCTTAGTTGTGTAAGCCAAAAGAACTCAAGTACATAGAAATAGAAGAACCCTATATATGGGTCTCAAACCACACTCAACTAACTAAGGTGGCATACTAACTGAGCCACGAACTAGAGTAGATAAGGATAACTGTCATCTAGCTATTATTCATGGGCGGTGTACCAACCGCATCTACAACAACTGACAAGTCGGTGACATAAATGCACAACGGTCACCCTGGCATATCACAAGTGGAGCTTGATATCTCAACACTCCCCCTCGAGCTCAATCCCAATTCCTACACACCAAGCAGGTCTCTGAACTTGTGTAGCTTCTCTGCACCCAATGCCTTCGTAAATATGTCAGCTACCTGATCCTCTGTGCCGACATAAACTAGATCAATAAGACCTAGTAAAACTCTCTCTCGCACATAGTGATAATGCACCTCAATGTGCTTTGTTCTGACATGATAGACTGGGTTATTTGCCAAGTGTATACTACTCATGTTATCACAATAAATGACAACTGGCCCATCTGTAGACTGATGCATATCATAAAGTAGCTTATGCAACCAAGCTACCTCACATGCAGCCATTGCTGCACCCCTGTACTTAGTCTCTGTGCTCGACAAGGCAACTGTAGGATGTTTCTTGCTGCTCCAAGTGACTGCAGCACTCCCAAAAGAGAACACATATCCACTGGTAGATCGTCTATTAGAAATACTTGTAGCCCAATCAACATTAGTGTATCCATGCAACTGTATCTGAAACCCCAATCTCATAAAGTAGTCCATACTGCAATGTGGACTTCACATACCTGAGTATGCATCTAGCCGCATCCAAATGTGGTTTCCTTGGAGGTTGCATAAGCTGACTTACCAATCCAACAGCATAGCTCAAATCTGGCCTGGTAATAGTCATATAAATCAAACTTCCTACTATGCGTCTGTACATAGTAGGGTCTTCAAGAAGCTCACCTACATCTGCGCTCAGCTTCACATTCTGCTCCAAAGGAACTGAAATAGGCTTACAGCCTGTCATCCCATATTTGGACAGCATGTCCAATCCATACTGCCTCTGCAAGAGCCATATCCCACTTGGTGATCTAATCACCTCAATGCCCAAGAAATAATGCAGCTCTCCCAAATCCTTCATCTCAAACTTCTGCTTCAATAGCATTTTCACATGAAGGATATCTTCACCACTATCACCTGTGATAATCAAATCATCAACATAAATGACAAGCAGCATAATACCTTTCTCTGTTTTTCTCACATAAAGTGAGAAATCTGCCTTGAAAATCTGAAAGCTAATAGTGATAAGATACTGTCCTATCTTGTCAGACCATGCTCTAGGTGCTTGCTTCAAGCCATACAAGGCTTTCTTCAACCTGCAAACAAACTCAGGATGCACAGCATGCACATAACCTGGTGGCTGCTCCATATAGACCTCTTCTTGCAAATCACCATGCAAGAAGGCATTCTTTATATCCATCTGATGTAAAGACCATTCCTTTGATGCAGCCATAGCAATGACTGTTCTTACAGTTGCCATCCTTGCAACCGGACTGAATGTTTCTTCATAATCAATGCCATATGTTTGTGCATACCCCTTGACTACTAATCTTGCCTTGTATCTGTTCACAGAACAATCTGCATTGTGTTTCACCTTATAAACCCACTTACAACCAATTGCATTCTTATCTTTAGGCAAAGGTACCAATTCCCATGTAGCATTTGCTTCCAAGGCATCCATTTCTTCATCCATGGCTTTCTCCCATTTTTCTTTTCCCATGGCTTGCTCAAAAGAAGTGGGTTCTGGTTCCTGTATCACTTTGACCATATATGCATAGTGAATGGTTGTAAATCCATCATATTTTAGCCTATCCATAGGATACCTAGCTCTGGTAGACCTGTGCAACTCATCATCAATGCTCTGTTCTGAGCCACTGGATTCACCATCCACATAAGAGTGACCTGCATTCACATCAAACATGGGCTGATCTACCTTCTCTTTTCCTTTTTGTGATACCTGCATACCACTATCTGCATTGCTTTGAGAAGATTCTCCTGATCTCAATCTGCCTGTCCATGGTGAAGAATGTGAATCACTGCTAGAGGACGCTCTAGGTCCACTAATATCTTGTGACCGCTGCTGTGAATTCTATGCAGCATTACCATTTTGTGCATCTACATTACCAATCACATTTACTGGTTTATACCAGCTACTCATCTCATAAAAAACAACATCTCTTCTCACTGTAAACTTACGAGTAGAAGGGTTATAGCATCTATATCCTTTTTGCTGCAGAGAGTAACCAATAAAGATGCACTTCTCAGCTTTTGGATCCAACTTGGATCTCAACTCATCTGGCACATGAACATAGGCAATGCAACCAAAAATTTTCAAATGAGAAATATCTAGTTTCCTACCAGTATACCTCTCCTCTGGAGTCATGCCATGTATTGCTGCAGTGGGAATCATGCTTATTATGTAGACTGCTGTAGCAACTGCTTCAGCCCAGTAAAAATCTGGCAAGTCTTTTTCGTTGAGCATAGCACGAGATACCTCTCCAATATGCCTGTTTTTCCTTTCTGCAATTCCATTTTGTTGTGGGGTATGACTACATGAATATTGCTGCTTTATGCCATGCTCCTGTAGGAACCTTGCAAACTCATTTGAGAGGTACTCTCCCCCTCCATCTGACCTTAGGCATTTTATTTGCAGGTTTGTTTCTTTTTCAACCATAGCTTTAAGAGTTTTGAAATACCCAAAAACTTCACTTTTCTTTTTCATAAAATACACCCAAATTTTTCTGCTATAGTTATCAATTAAAGTGACAAAATAATGACAGCCTCCAAGAGATGCAGCTTTAGTAGTCCACACATTAGAGTGGATTAATTCCAATGGCTTTTTACTCTCTTGAACATGTCTAGGAAATGGTTTCCTTGCCTGTTTTCCAAACTGATAGGCTTCACATACCTTATGCATTTCTGCAACCTTGAATTTTGGCAATCCTGCAACAATATTTTGGGCCTACATTGATTTAAGTCGCTGTACATTAACATGACCAATGGGTTTATGCCAGAAATCAATATCTGCAACTACACCGGTCCCATGTGCAAACATTGCTGCACTCAATTCAGGCATGTCTGCATCCAATGTAAACATTCTGCCCTTCTTCTTTCCTTTTGCTATCAAGTGACCTTTATTTTTCATATCCTCAACAAAGCATCCATGGGAATTAAATCTGATATGCAAGCCCTGCTCAACCATTTGACCAATAGAAACTAGGTTCTTGGTGATATTCGGGACATGAAATACATCTGACAGGTATTTCTTTTTCCCATTCTGCATAGACAAAGGAATATTTCCAATCTGCACAATAGGATATGCAGTATCATCACCAGTCTCCACAAATCTTGGTCTTTCCATTTTCCTTGCATCCTGCATCCATTCTGCATGACCTGTCATGTGGTTTGATGCACTTGATCAACATACCACACATCGTTACTTTCTTTTGCACTTGTCATAGAATTGGTCATGTGCTGCACCATAAACAAATGCTCATTTCTGTCATCACCCTGCTTACTAAAAGATGCATAATTCCCTTGTTGCAGTTTTCCATTCATGATATCATTCTACTTTTTATAGCAGTCTTTAGCCATATGACCCATTTTACCACAGTAGTAGCATTCAACATTGCTGTTTGCATTTTGCCCTCTTTGCCATCCACCACGACCTCTTTGGCTCCCCCTGCCTCTAGAGTTACCACGTCCTCCTCCATAGGGCTGGTTTTCTTAAGTTTGCTGCATATTTTGATTTCTACCTCCAGATTGGCCTCCTCTAGACTCTTCCAACATTTGAATAGAAAACAGCTTCTTTTGAAGTTCCTCTTGAAGAAGATGCATCACCATTTCTCTGCTCCTCAGAAATTAGAAGAGCAATCAACTCCTCAAAATCAGAAAATCTTTCACGGACGGAAATAGATGTTCGGAACTGTGCATAATCCTTTCCTAGACCATTCAAGGTCACAGAAACTAAATCATCATCTTCCATTGGTGACCCAATGGAAGCAAGTGCATCTGCAATCTTCTTCACCTTCATGTGGTAGTCATTGATGCTCATACTTTCTCTTTGTACATTGTGCAACTCTTGCTTGAGCTGCATTTTCCTGGCTTGCGTATTTGTGCTATACATTTTTGACAAAGTATCCCATGCCTCCTTTGGCGTACTTGCATCTTGAATATGCACAATCATAGAGTCTGAAATGCTAATAGACAGCCAGTACATAACTTTCCTGGCTCTCTCATGCCATGCTTTAAATCCCTGCATTTGCTGTTGATTGGGAACATCAGGAAGAACTGGTTCTTCTTCATTTCCTACAACAAATTCCCAATATCCTTTTCCCATAAGGAAATTCGTCATTCTAAACTTCCATGCTTGGAAGTTGTTCTTGTCAAGCTTTTCAGTGACAATCTATGAAAGAGAATCAGGCGGCATTACAGAACACTGCAAAAAATTCTGTCACTGCAAAGAACACAGCTTCAGCCTCACAAGGGCAAATCTGCAAAACTGACGAAAGTGGTATTTGACCACATAGTCACTTCCTAGTGACGATTTTGCATCAACAGGCAACAAGGATGATTCTGTAACTCCCAATGTCTCTGTGCACATGCATACGATGCAATTTCTACAATAACTTTTCACCGATCTGTAGAACAGTGGTCGCACATCATAAAACAGGGCCTTTTCCTGAGTGTGTGCAGAAAACTTCCGCATCCAAAACAGGCCCCGAAATGGCCTCAAATCAAAAAACAGAGCAATCAAGGGCCAAATCCCTTACCCGCAGCATATACTGCTCTCTTGCTACACCGCGAAGGGCGTCTCAATCTGAGACAATGCACTCTTGCACTTTCCGGCTGTGCTACCTGTAGAGACTTGCTCCCAAAATAGAAAAATGAAAGCAAAACTGGTCCTCTTACCAGAACACCGCAAACTTGGTTTGCTTTCTTGAGCTCCTTACCACGAACAAGGCTCTGATACCATGTTAGGATTGCGGGAGAGAAGGAATGAGTCTCACTTGTAGCTTTCTTGCTTGCACAATGGGGGAATACACACAAAGGTGGAGGCTGAAAATAGTTTTCCTCTTCTTAGTTGTGTAAGCCAAAAGAACTCAAGTACATAGAAATAGAAGAACCCTATATATGGGTCTCAAACCAAACTCAACTAACTAAGGTGGTATACTAACTGAGCCACGAACTAGAGTAGATAAGGATAGCTGTCATCTAGCTATTATTCATGGGCGGTGTACCAACCGCATCTACAACAACTGACAAGTCGGTGACATAAATGCACAACGGTCACCCTGGCATATCACGAGTGGAGCTCGATATCTCAACAGCTTGAACCCTGTCAAGGCAGCCAGAAAATTGACCAACAAGCCTATTAAGCCCGAAACAAAGCGGCAGTGCATAAGACGCTTCGAGATTGTTTGCTGCACTCACCTTGAATTTCCACACTTGAATGCACTTAAAGAAATTGAAAGCCTGGTTGAGCACAATGTCAAGAATCGCGTGGTGGAGGGGGTTGCTCAAGATGCTGCGCCGAACACACACAGAATGCACAAGGAGAAGCTCACTCAAGAGACAAGAAGAGAGATGGAGGCCAAAACGTTTTCTTGCTGATTTCTTCTTCTTCTTCCACACTCTTTACAATGTACACAAAGTATAGATAAGATACAACATAAAAGGAAAGTGGCCTACTAAGTCAAACAATGCATAACCGACTACACTAGTCGACTGGCACTATAACTATGCCAGCTGTAAATAGGTGTAACAACCTAAATATAATAAGTAATGAGTTACTGGCCATGTGAGGTGCATAATGACCACCGACGTGCTAAGTATAGACGTGTGGACCCATCTAACCAGGCGGTCCATCATCAATGTCCGCATGTGTTGAGCTTGTCATCTCAACACTCCCCCTCAAGCTCAATTGCATCTCTGCAACTCCAAGTAAGCTTCGAAACTTTTGAAGCTTCTCTGTACCCAATGCCTTCGTGAAGATGTCAGCTATCTGATCCTGTGTGCTGACATACACCAAGTCAATCTCACCTGCTAGTACCTTCTCTCTCACGAAGTGATAGTGTACCTCAATATGTTTTGTCCTGGCATGGAACACAGGGTTCCTAGCCAACTGTATACTGCTCATGTTGTCACAATAAATGACAACTGGACCTTCCACCTAGACATCCAAATCAGCCAATAGCTTTTGCAGCCATACTACCTCACATGCTGCAACAGCAGCACCTCTATACTCAGCCTCTGTACTCGACAAAGCAACTGTAGATTGCTTTTTGCTGCTCCATGCAACTGCTGCACTACCAAGAGAGAACATGTATCCGCTGGTAGATCTTCTATCAAACATACTACCAGCCCAATCTGCATCTGTGTATCCAAACACCTGTACATCTGTACCTGCCTCATAGAAAAGTCCATAATGTAATGTGGACTTCACATATCTCAATATGCGTCTGACTGCATCCAAATGTGGCTTTCTAGGTACTTGCATAAACTGACTCACAAGACCAACAGCGTAGCTCAAGTCTGGCCTTGTAATGGTCATGTAGATCAAACTCCCCACTATCCTCCTGAACATAGTAGGGTCTTCTATCTCATCCCCAACATCAGCACTCAGCTTTACATTCTGCTCCAACGGGACTGAAAGTGGTTTGCATGCAGTCATACCATACTTGGACAACATATCCAAGCCATACTGTCTTTGGAACAGCCATATACCATCATCACATCTGATCACCTCAATGCCAAGGAAGTACCTTAGTTCACCTAAATCCTTCATCTCAAACTTCATCTTCAAACAGCCCTTGACTTCAGTAATCCCACTATCACTATCACCTGTAATAATCAAGTCATCCACATAGATGACTATGATGACCAAACCTGCATCTCCCTTTCTCACATAAAGTGAGTGATCAGCATCAGAAACATAAAAGCCAATATTGACAAGATACTCTCTAATCTTGTCAGACCATGCTCTAGGTGATTGCTTGAGCCCATAGAGTGCCTTCTTCAACCTGCACACATACATGGGATGCTCTAAATCTTCATAACCTGCTGGCTGATCCATATACACTTCTTCATGCAAATCACCATGCAAGAAGGCATTCTTTACATCCATTTGCTGCAACCTCCAACCTTTGGCTGCTGCCAAAGCAATCACATATCTGACAGTTGCCATCCTAGCAACTGGACTGAAGGTTTCATCATAATCTATGCCATATGTCTGGGCATAGCCTTTTGCAACCAGCCTAGCTTTGTACCTGCTAATAGAACCATCTGCATTGTGCTTAATCTTATAAACCCACTTACATCCAATAGCTTTCTTTCCCTTCGGCAATGATACTAGATCCCAAGTCTTATTGGCCTCTAATGCAGCCATCTCCTCATCCATTGCTGCATCCCAATGAGCATGACCAACAGCCTCCTCAAAACATGTGGGCTCAACATCCTCAACTAGTTTCACCATATAAGCATAATGGTGAGCTGCATAGCCCTCAAAACCAAATCTTTTAACAGGGTATCTCACCCTGCTAGACCTGCGTACCACTGGATCACTCAATGGAGTCTTTGCATTAACACGTGCTCTCTGCACACCTGGAGTCCTCACTGAAGGAATGCCAAGCTCATCATCCAAGCTCTCTGAGCCACTGGAGTCTCCATCAAGAACTGCATCAATGCCTTCTGACACTTTATTCTTTCCTTTGTCTTTACCTGTAGTGCTACTAGATGCAATCGAAGATGTAGAGGTACTCCTTAGTCTCCCAGACCAAGGACTACCAGATGATGTCTCTGGTCCACTAAGAGTCCGTGATTCTTGCCTTTCAGCCTGCACATGAGTGTCATGATCATCATCAACATCCAATGCATCACCACTAGATGCATACCAACTGCTCATTTCATCAAAGATGACATCCCTGCTCACTCTGAACTTACATGTGACAGGGTTGTAACAGCGATACCCTTTCTGCTCTAAAGAGTATCCAATAAAGACACACTTTTCAGCCTTTGGATCCAGTTTCTTCCGCAACTCATCTGGCACATGAACATATGCAATGCAGCCAAATACTTTCAAGTGTGAAACATCAGGCTTCTTACCTGTAAAACATTCTTCGGGGGTCATACCATGAACTGCAGCTGTGGGAGTTCTGTTCATAATATAAACGGCAGTATGAACAGCCTTAGACCAAAAATGGTTAGGCATATTCTTTTCAGCCATCAAGGCGCGTGCAACTTCTGCAATATGCCTGTTTTTCCTTTCTGCAACCCCATTTTGCTGTGGGGTATACCTGCATGTGAACTGTCTCTTTATCCCATGAGACCTCAGAAAATCACTGAACTCATTTGAGAGGTACTCTCCCCCTCCATCTGACCTCAGGCACTTTTCTTTCAAGCCTGTTTCTCTTTCAACTGTAGCCTTGAAAGTTCTAAAGTGCTCAAACGCTTCACTCTTTTCCTTCATAAAATATACCCACAGCTTTCTAGAACAATCATCAATGAATGTGACAAAGTATGAACTACCTCCAAGAGATACATTTTGTGTAGGCCCCCAAATGTCTGTATGCACAACATCAAGGATATTTCTGCTTACATCTCTGTCATGTGAAAAGGGTTGTCTTGCCTGCTTACCAAACTGACATGCTTCACATACCTTTTGAAATTCTGCAACTTTAAATGTAGGCAAACCTGTAACCAACCCTTTGGACTGCATTAATTTCAGCCTTTGTACATTTGCATGTCCAATGCGTTTGTGCCAAATTTCAATGTCTGCAACAACACCTTTTCCTTTGGCATACATAGCCACATTCATAGTAGGAATTCCAGCATCTAGAGTGAACATACGTCCAACTCTACTTCCCTTTGCTACCAACCTGCACTTGTCATTGAAGTCTTCTACAAAGCAGCCCTTTGCATTAAATCTAACTTGCAGCCCTTGCTCTACCATTTGACCGACTGACACCAAGTTCTTTGTAATAGATGGCACATGTAATACATCTGAAAGACTCTTTGTCTTACCATCATGCAAGGACAAGGGAACTTTTCCAATGTGTAAAATTGGGTGGCATGAGTCATCACCCGTATGCACATAACCTGCATTCTGCAAATCCTGCATCTCTCCAAACCATTCTGCATGGCTGGTCATATGATTGGATGCACCTGAATCAACATACCAAACATCTTCATGTGTTCCCTTTCCTGTAACAGCATTTAGCATATGCTGCATAACAAACAAACGTTCATTTTTGTCTTCATTCTGTCGTGAAGACGATGCATAGTTTCCTTGTTGCAACTTACCACTGCGGATATCATCTCTCTTAGCATAACATTGGGCTGCAATATGACCTGTTCTGCCACAATAGTGGCACATAATACCAGAGTTATTAGAACCTCTGTTTCTGCCATCCACCTCTTCCTCTAAAGCTCCCCCTGCCTCTAAAGTTACCACAACCTCCTGAAACCTGCATATCGCCAAATTGCTGATTCAATCTGTTTTGCTGGTTGTCACTACCACGTCCTATACCACGGCCTCTTGAAGAGAACCTGCCACGTCCCCTTCCTGAACTGGAGTAGAAAGCCTGGACCTGTTCACCACTTCTTTCAGATGTCTCACTCTGCATGTTGATTTCTTCAGTGATCATTAGAGAGACCAACTCATCGAAATCTGGAAATGGCTTTCTAACATATACAGAAGTTACAAAAGACTTCCAAGCATTTTCATTGTTAAGTCCACCCAAGGTAGACGACACCAAATCATCATCATCGGGCATTGCATCAATCGCTGCCAATGCATCTGCAATGCTTCTTACCTTCAGTGCATACTCATTGATAGACATCTTCCCTTTCTTTAATGTATTCAACTCTTGCTTGAGTTGAATCTTTCGTGCCTTTGTATTTACAGAAAACATACTTTCAAGTATGGTCCAAGCTGCATATGAATTCTCTGCATTTCTAATGTGTCCCAGCATATTATTGTCAATTACTGCAGACAACCAATACATGACCTTTTTATCCTTTGCATTCCATTCTTTCCGTGCCTTTGTCTCTTCTGCAGTTGGAGGATCACTCATCTCCGGCTCCTTTTCTTCACCTGAAACGAACTCGTAGAGGCCTTTTCCAATAAGGAAGTTCGTGACACGAAACTTCCATGATGGGTAGTTGTTCTTGTCAAGCTTCTCAATGATGGGGCTTCCACTGTTCTCTGCCATTATCACAAAATTAATACCAAACAGCAAGCAAATCTTCTGCAACCCTTGACCTGTAGTGCACAGCAATACACCAGACAGCCTTTTTCACTGTCTGCTCAACAATACATGCAATCTGCAACCAATTTGCAGATAAACCTTGTGTTTACTCACTGGTAAACACCTTTGAACTTACAGATCTGAAATCTGTAACCTGCGCACCTACGTTCTGTCAATACAGTCGAAGTCACAGTGTACCCTGAAACTGTTGTCCGCAACCTTGCGGCTCTAAAACGGGCCCTGAAACGGCCTCAAATGCCCAAAATAACTGCGGGAAAGCCCTAAAGGGCTAATCTGCAGAATATACAGCGCTCTTCGCGCACACTAAATCTCACTGCAATCTGAGATTTTTGCTCTGCCCTGCTTCCGGTGCCTCCACAGGCACTATCCAAGAGAAGAAGTGGAAGAATGGGAGAGATTCTTACCCGTAGCTTGCTTGCTCGAACCTTGCTTCTTCTCCTTCACTTCAGCCTTCGAAATCAGCCTCTCTCAATGGCGCGGCTCTGATACCATGTCAAGAATCGCGTGGTGGAGGGGGTTGCTCAAGATGCTGCGCCGAACACACACAGAATGCACAAGGAGAAGCTCACTCAAGAGACAAGAAGAGAGATGGAGGCCAAAACGTTTTCTTGCTGATTTCTTCTTCTTCTTCCACACTCTTTACAATGTACACAAAGTATAGATAAGATACAACATAAAAGGAAAGTGGCCTACTAAGTCAAACAATGCATAACCGACTACACTAGTCGACTGGCGCTATAACTATGCCAGCTGTAAATAGGTGTAACAACCTAAATATAATAAGTAATGAGTCAGTGGCCATGTGAGGTGCATAATGACCACTGACGTGCTAAGTATAGACGTGTGGACCCATCTAACCAGGCAGTCCATCATCAATGTCCGCATGTGTTGAGCTTGTCATCTCAACACACAAGTGCAGAGGAGCGACACACACGCTGAGTGACCATAAATTGTGGATTGTATTCAATAACTGAAGGAACTCACTCAAATAAACCACTCAAGGAACCCACCAGTAGGAGAGGACCCAAGACGTAGACAAACCATCCATGCGCGAAGTAGGACTAAGCAGGTGGTGTCAACGACGTGGACTTGACAAATCTACTCGACTTGATTGACAGCTTGGCAGAGCATGACAACATGACTATGGTAGAAGAAGGCTCAGACCATAGGTCTAATGAGGAAGTCGACTTAAATGTCTTCCCGGAGGCTACAGCTGGTCAGCAGCTACGATGCACTCGCCCGGTACGAGCACCGCAGCAGGACGGCAGACGCTATCATCGCAGACCTAGAAAAAGAGAGGAAACTAGCCCGCAAGGCTTTGCAAAGCATAGTCAAATACAATAAGGACCAGTAGGCTAGGAGCCAAAGGCAAAGCACTGAGTTGCGTGAGGTACAGGGAGTGCTAAACTTAGTAGGAAGAAACCGAACAGATCACGAGAGAGCCCTGGAAGGAGACTTGATGTTGAGCGAGCTTCTCATGAAGCCGCTGCTAGATAACATGACAGCAGAGCAAGGTGCTGCAGCACTAGCGACATCTCTGCTGGCAGGATTAGGAGCAAACCAAGGCTCAAGGAGCCAGTCTAAAATCCCTATCGTTGCCAAGCAACTCGACAAATACCAACCCCACGACGATCCATACAATTTTGTAGAGCAGTTTGAGAAAGTCTACAAAGCCAATGGCCTCAATGACCTGACTCAATGCTCTCAAGCATTCGGGCTCTGCTTAGGTGACAAGGGAAGGACTTGGTATACAAGCTTAGATGCCGCAGAACGAGCCAACTTCAGTGGCCTCAAGGATCTCTTCATTAAGAGATTTGCCGAGCCTGGATACTCCGACAATCAGCTAGTACACTTGATGAACGTCAAGTAGAAAGAGAAGGAGGGCATTAGCGACTACGTAACCCACGTGAGGAGTCTCTTCAAGAGAATCCCTATGGGCGAGCGACCAACTGAAAGAGCAGTTTCGGCTGTATTCATTAGCGCAATTCAAGATGAGGAGTTATATAAGGCTTTGGTAGGCAATTTGAGCTTGCAGCGAGATGCGCTAGCTAGAGCGTTTGAGGAAGCCATCAGAGTTGATGATCAATTGAAGGAGCAGAGCTCCAGGAGCTCGAATCTAGAAGAGACCAACTCGCGAAGCTCAGAGGGAGCGTCAGCCTCTAATGAGCGATCAGTCCCATCATCCCAAGATAAGGGGAAGGCCACCGAGACTTGGCTGATGTAAAGATGGAGTTAGCCAGGTTGCAATACATGTTGAGACGACCAACGCGCCCACACATCCAATGCGTGTACTATGGTGGAAACCACTTGCCAGCTGAGTGTCAAGACCGTAGGTCAAGACCTTGTGATAACTGCGGTAGGTTCGGTCATGATGTTGCGCATTGTAGATTACTAAGAAGACTTCTGTACTCGCAACCCTACGGCCAGCCTTACCTAGCGAACAGGCCACAGCCATTCTACGGAAGGGGAACCCCATTGGCCCTCCCTGCGCCTAATGACATTAAACCAGCTGCTCCTAGGATGGACATAAACCCTACTGGCATACCCAGACCACCTGGTCCTTACGTGACCCATCCACCGAGTGATGCTCCAGTCCACTACGTGGAAGAACCAAATGAAGAAGAAACTTACATATGTCCTTACATCTCGCATGACGATGAGGGCAATGCTGTCCTCATGGATTATCGCCCCGTGCCGGTGATGGCATTAGGGAGAGGATGAGGTAGAGGCCTAGGAGAGCAGACGCAAGAGCCACCTGCTGGACTTGTGGTCACACCCAGGTCATGTCTCATCACACTGCCCTGAAAGGGAGTAGCAAAATAGAGACAAGACCGACCAAAGGTGTGCTGAGTGCAGAATCACTCATCTCTTCGTCGATTGCCCAAAGTGAAAGCCATCTTCTAGCTTAGCCAACGTACCATCTGTCCCATTGGGGCTGTTTGGAGTTGAGAACCTCGATGGGGAGGAGACACCTATTCCATTACGGGTCATGACCCGTGCCCAGACAAAGCAGGCCGGCATATCACTGCCAGGACCTAGTAACCTTGACGCAGCTTCAATAGGGAAGAAAAGTTGTAGGTGGAAGAAGAAGAGGTCGGAAGCTAAAATCGTACTAAAAACGGAGAGTGCTACAACTCTGCCTGCTGGAAAGAAGGTCTCTGATGCAGAGGCAGAGACTTTAGCCCCTAAGATGGCCGAAAAGGAAAGTGCTAAGGTAGGGGAATACCCGCATCTGAAGCGACAGTTAGAGGCCATAGAAAAAGTGAAGGAATGGGTGAAGGAGGCTCAAGAGCATCTAAAAGACGCTGAGCCCATCATAGAGGACGAAATCGACGACCTCTCCAGCATAAGCACGCCAACCTCACCTCCCCAACCAAAGTTGGGAGAAGTAACTACACCATGAGCAGTGCCGCTAAAGCCAAGCCTTGGTGCTACAAGGCCGCGGTTCTGTCATAGCCATTGGTCGGCCATTGGTCAGCAGGCCATTGGTTAGGACGATCCAGGTTAGGAGAGAGACGAGTACCCAACGATCTCCTGACCACGTTGGTGATACCCCTGTAACACTTAGCCTGGGAGATCTGCTTAGGTCGCATCCCATCCTATGGCAAGATCTTAAGCAGTGGGTTGAAGGGTCAAGAGAGCAGGTCACGGCAGACCCTCATGACCATGATGCAGAGATGCAAATACCGAGTTTGGCGCTGCACTCTATGCCTAAATCCTTACACGTAAATGCCTTCTGGGAAGGTTCCGAGATGCATGCGGTCTTAGCGGTTCTAGCCCTAGGCATTGCAACAAGAAAGGGAATCATGGACATGGGAGCTTGGGTTAGTGTGCTTAGCCATGCAGTGCTTCAGACTTGGGGAAACCCGCCTGTCGAAACTGCTAGGTTTAATGTCTCATTAGCAAACAGTATGAGAGTCAAGCCATTCGGGGTGCTTAAGAATTGGCCAATGAAGATCGTGGGTGTCCAATTCTCTGTGGACTTTATAGTCATGAAGGGAGTGGACTACGATATCCTATTAGGCCGACCCTGGATGCGCAATGCTAGAGTCATCAAAGATTGGGGTAATGGCTTGATCTTCCTTGGCAATAGAATGGATGCCATGAGAATAGATATGGACACTTGGAAGACCTCACCAGTCAACTTAGATGCCATCTCTGCCATGCTCAAGGGTAACGCCCAGGTCAAGAAGTCCTACGGGCCCTTGACCAAGTATATCCCATGCCCAGAGGATGACGGGACTGGATGCACATTCTCGCTACAATCGACCTGCCATTCTCTGATCACGAGGCGTATGAGCAAGCCATCAAAACAATCGGCAAGTCTAACGACACACCCTCTGCACTAGTCTGCATGATGGCAGGAACCCTTCGTGGGAAACCTAAACCTGTCAACTTCCAAGTCCCAACCAACAAAAGGGAACTCCAGGAGATACTGGAATACTTAACAGACAAGCTAACTGGCAATCCAGCTGCAAACTTCAAACCACTCCAGGATCTCCTAGATGAATCCAAGTGGCAATGGACCAGAGTGCATGACTTAAACCTCATGTATAACTGGGCCCTAGTTCCTGACCAATGACAAGATATATACCAAGCCCTAGGAGACGATGAGCACTCTAACAAAGAGGACTCTAACGAGGAATACAAGGATTGCCAATCCTTCAGTGATGAAAGTGAGGGTGAGGTAGACACCGTGGAGTACGACACTGAGGGGCAAGAGATAGAGCAAATACGAGCAGACTCCAAGTCGCAGAAAAAGAATATCTTGAGGATAGAGAAAGGACTCATGCGCATGGAATGTGATCGTGCCTGGTTGGAACACGTAGGGGCCATAGATCTTGAGCAAGCGGGCCTAGCCCAGCTAGGAACAACATCAGTGCTTAGGATAGAGTCGCCATCCGAACTACGCCCACCAGGGGAGACCACCTCTTCTAGTTACGGCAGGGAGTTCAACTCTAAGTCAGAGATTAGTTCGGATAGTGATCCAGAAATCCCTAGGCCGCCCATGGCCAGATGCATCAAGGGGGATCTACTCGTCCACCTGAGGCACAGACAATTAAGGTGGAAAAAAGCAAAACAACCCAGGGATATACAAATGGAAGAACAACGAAAATCGCAGGACCTCCCTAAATGATTTACAAAATTCAAAAAAGGGGATAGGGTAGTAGTTCTGTTAGGTGCCAAGCGTCAAGGGCAAACAAGTGAACCAATTGAGGGACCAGCCAAGGTCAAGGAGATGAACCTAGCCCAGGAAGGGGAAACACCCCGACCAGTCTTCATTGCCGATGACTTGACTGAGGAAGAAGAAACGAGTCTTGTCGCTCTCTTGCAAGAGTACATAAATGTGCCGCTCGCTTGGTCCTTAGAAGAGCTTAAGGGGGTAGATCCGAGTGTCGTGACTCACAACATACCCATGACGCCAGACGCAACGCCGGTCAAGCAACGACCGTACCCTATGAATCCAAAACACACTCATGCTGTCAAAGAGGAGATTGATAAGTTGATGAGAGCGGGATTCATTTACAAAATTGAACACATAGACTGGGTGTCACCCATAGTCATCTTGATGAAGAAGAATGGAAAAATCCGAGTGTGCATCAATTACAAGAAGGTGAATGCTGCTATTAAGAGGGACAACTATCCATTGCCATACACCGAGCATATGCTTGAGAGAGTGGCAGGCAAGGAAGCCTACAGTTTTCTGGATGGCTTCTCAGGGTACAGCCAGGTGCAAGTGCATCCTGCGGATAGGCACAAGACTTCCTTCACCACTGAGTGGGGCATCTTTGCTTACATAGTCATGCCCTTTGGGTTGACTAATGCCCCTGCCACCTTCCAATGCCTCATGTGCACCATCTTTAAAGAAATGCTTCGCAAGGAGTTGGAAGTCTTTGTCGAAGACCTCTGTGTCCACTCGACCTAGATCGAACACTTAGACAAACTCCGTGCAGTCTTTGAGCGGTGTCGCTCATATCGTCTCTCCTTGAACCCCTTAAAGTGCCAATTTTGGGTAAAGCATGGATGCATCTTAGGGCACGTGGTGTCGAAGAATGGCATTGCTACTAACTTCTCGAAAGTCAGGGTTATTGTTGACCTTCCACCCCCAATCAACTACAAGGGAGTTCAATGCTTCTTAGGCCATACGGGGTACTATCGGCGATTTGTACTGAACTATGCATTGATCGCCAGACCCTTGTACAAGCTGCTGATCGTCTTAGAATGGACCGAGGCATGCCAATTAGCATATGAAGAGTTGAAAAAGGCTCTAACCACATCACTAATTCTACGAGCCCCAGATTGGACCATTACTTTCCACGTGCATATGATGCTTCTAAGTTTGCAGTGGGGGCAGTCTTGTGCCAACCTGGCGAACACAACTTAGACTATCTAGTGAGCTTTGCTAGCAGACAACTCACTGAGATGGAAATGGACTACTCGACGATAGAAAGAGAAGGATTAGCCATGGTGTTTGCTGTGAAGAAATTCTGGCACTGTCTACTGGCCACACCTTTTACCTTTTTTGTGGACCATCAAGCCCTACTCTATCTAGTAAACAAACCTTACACTATAGGATGCATAGCTCGGTGGCTCCTTCTGCTCTTGGAATTCGACTTCTCCGTGGTGGTACGAAAAGGAAAACATCACTACATGGCTGACCATATGTCACGCATTCCCACGGGAGAAGCCGCTGGACAAGGCATTGTTGACGAATTACCTGACGCCCATCTCTTTAACTTGTCCAGCAAAGAGAGATTTATTCAAGGCTGATCTAATGCCATATTGGGTGGATGACATAGTCCAAGTGCTTGAACACGGATTGCCTGATCGACCTATAGAAAAAGCTCAACTTAGGTGATTAATCCTTGAGATCCAGCCCTATCAACTAATCGCAGGCCAACTCTATAGGCTGGGGCAAGATGGATTACTGCGCAGATGCGTATGCGAACACGAGATGCACAGTGTGCTCTTAGAAGCGCACAACGGCATTGCTGGAGGGCACTTTAGCGGAGACATGACAGCACGAAAAGTGTTGCAATCTCAACTGTGGTGGCCCATACTTTTCCGCGATGCAGCACGATTCATCAAGCATTGTGACGAGTGCCAATGGACAAAAGTCCCGATTCGCAAGGATCAGATGGAGTTGACCCCAGGTCTTGCATGACAACCCTTCGAAAAATGGGGAATTGACTTCATAGGACCCATCAGTCCTACGGCCCAGTACTCACAAGCCAAGTACATCATTGTGGCCACGGACTACCTCACAAAATGGGTAGAGGCAAGAGCGACACAAAAAAACGATGCTAGGATGACTGCCAAGTTCTTATGGGAGCAGGTGATCTTGCGATTCGGCTGCCCCATTGAACTGGTCAGTGACCAAGGCACGCACTTCATCAACAAAGTGATAGCGCATCTCCTATCCACCTTTCTCATCATCCATCACAAATCCTCGCCATACTACCATTAGGCAAACGGTCAGGCAGAATCCACAAATAAGATTCTTATCAATGTCCTGACCAAGGTAGTCTCAGCCTCACGCCGTGAGTGGGACAACAAGCTGATGGCAGCTCTGTGGGCTTACCGCACAGCTTATAAAACAACTATCGGTCAAACCCCCTTCAGGTTGACCTATGGAATTGAAGCGATTCTACCATTAGAATTCTTCGTTCCTCGCCTGAGAATAGCACTTCAAGAACGATGGGAAAGGACGGAGGCATGGATGCAATGCCTAGTCGAACTCGAGTGCCTCTCAGAGACTTGCCTTCTAGCCACCCATGCACTCATATGTGAGAAGGCTCGATGCAAGAGTTGGTTTGACAAGCATGTCAAGCAGCGCGACTTTGAATAGGGCGACTTGGTGCTCCTCTACTCAGTTAAGGGGCATAAGCAGAAAATGAAATTTAGAGGTCTTGGGCCTTTCAAAGTTCGTGCGATCAGGCACACATGCAACATCAAGCTCGAGACCTTAGACAGTGAGGGCATAGGCTTCTTCAATGGCAGTCGTGTCAAGAAGTACTACCCTCCCACCCATCCGTTGCACGAGCCCCCGATGTTAGAACCGCCTATTAAGATACGAGTGGCCACAATCACAGAGATTGATGATGAGGATGAGGAAGCTATAGAGCCCACATACCTCCATATCACGGTCACTACAAAACAAACATGCGCTTTCAATGCTTTGATCGAAGAGGGAGTAGACTTCAACTCTTAACTCAGATCATTGGACTCAACTTGGCAGACCGCCACTTCAACCCACTAATGCGAAATTAAGCCCATATGGGGCCCATTCCTACGCACTTCTTGGCAAGTGTAGAGTCGCTATTTCTATTGATTCTGAGATTGTCCCAATGGTTTTTTACGTGTTGCCAAATGCTAAAAACGTAGGCACAGAGTCGCTCCTGGCGCGAACTTTCAAAAAGCAGACTCACTGCAATGTTGATTATGAGTCGCAGCACATCCACCTCGCAATAGGCAACGTTCGCATTGTCATAGCCTTCAGCAAGGGCTGCACGACCTCATCACTGTCCGCCACGCCACCGGTAGAAATATCTGTAACCAACTTCAAGGAGGGGGTAGTGTGCAACCGCCACTTCCCAGATTTCACGAAACACATCCCACAGTAGGAAAACCTAAGGCCAGTAGCCTAAATTCCAATGGCAGCCTAAGCATCCTCAACCGCCGCCTAGGAATCGACGCTCCTATCCTCATAAAACCAAAAACCCTAAATCTAGGAAGCCAGGATGCAGTCACAGCAAGTGCCGCATGCTCAAGCAAAGATGGGTCCCTACAACCCTCTTGCATGCGCAAGGCTACTACACGTGGGCAACACCTGGCTGTGGATCCCTAAGGCCTACATGGCCAAAGGCACTACTCAAACGCCGCCCTCAAGCTTGATCAACCCAAGCCCCATAAACCCTCCAAACCATTCGTTGCTGTGCTCTCCAAAACCACAGCCATTCGACTCATCTGCGCCTAAACCCAAGAACATCACACAAGCCTATTGGCCCAAACAACAGACTCCATCACATGAGTCATCACCCGACCAAGTCAACCTGACTCCCCAAATCATCCTTGAATGCAGCATCCATCCGTCATGGCTGCTCCTAATCCACCCATAATCCAAGTAGCCCAACCGCAACTCTTCACCAGCTCTAGTTCTAGCAAACCTCGACCACCCGTCGGCCTTACATCCTCCTATGAATGCAAATCCTTTTTAGTGCTGGCCACCGACCTCACTGAGGACACTGGGGCTGATGTGGTGGAACGCATTAAACAACTGGACACCACCTTCATGTTGCTAGCACTAAGCTATGACCGCTTGGACTTAGGACTATTGGAGGAACCCTTTGCAACTGAAGTTCAAACCATACCATGCTCCTGGGAGACCTTTGAATTTGCATTCGCAAATGCTTCTCGCTCCATTGCTGAATTGCTCAACAATGAGATCTCCAAGGAGCAAGCCATCAAACAGCGCATCATCACGTCATACGATCAGCGAACCACTTCTACTATCACTGATCAAGAAATCACAGTGTTATCAAAGCTCACTGATACTGACTCCCCATTCTTGAGGCATTGGTACACTCTTAGACTGCAATGGAAAGTCAAAGGGTGCCGCATAATGACCAACGCTGAGCAGCGTCACGCTATCAAAACAACGAAATACGACCCCACATATGTCGCGCCAACCTTGTATCTAGTGTTAAACACTCTTCGGGGTCGACCCATGGAAGAACACATCAAGGGACACCCCTACCTAGACCGCTTGTTGACTGAGGAAGAGTTACACATTGCTAGCCGTGTCAACTCTGGTGACTTCCTAACAGATGTTCTCACATACATCACGCAAGTGGGAATTCAACCCTTTGATCTGGACCGCGAAGCTCACTTAGAATACAACCCCCAATTCTATGATTGGCTCCTTCACAAGTAACTCCTATGCCACCATGCCAAACGCCTTTGCCCTTCTGACCCTAAATCCTAGGAAGGATTCTTCTCAGGTTGGAAGGGGAGGGGGTGGGGTTTGAAAAATGGATGGGGTAGGAAAAAGGGCATGGAAACTTTGAAGTAAAGGGCAAAAAGTCAAAGGCTGAAAAGGAAAATCTACAGTGGTTCTTAATGAATTCATTCAAAAAGCATAGAGTTTCTCTTTCTTTTCAGCAATCAGAAAATTACTATGTGGAAAGCACTAATGAAAATTTCAGTTTATGACAGGAACGAAAGATGTCACAACAAGACCGTGCCCATTGGCTTCCATTCACGGAAGAGAAGAGAGCGCAATACAGCATCACCCTGGAGAGCCGCACCTACAACCAATTAAAATTCTGAACTATTCATAATATAGAAGGATTAGTGGCCAAGGAAGGGGCGGCCAGGAGAGTCGTTGAAAAGTGCAACTTCACCAAGTACTTGGAAAGATTCGCACAAGAACCCGACCACACAAGCTATGTGGAATTTCTCAAGTCTTACGACCTCGACAACGAATGCAGCACCGTCACAATAGGAAGGGGACAGAATGTCAGGCAAGTGTTGGTTTGCTTAACCCCTGCCTTGGTGGAAAAGGCGTTGGGACTAGAACCAAAAATGGAAAAGAAGCAGAAGAGAGATGTGTACACCATGCTGGGGATGAGAAAGGAGGACATGCTGACAAATGACGACATCAGTATCCAAGATATCCTCTATGTAGAAACCAGATTGTAACAAGCAAAACTGATACATGCGCTCTTTTCCAGCTAGTGCTACAACGCATTGATGCACCGAATCAGTGTGCCGGTACTGGAGAATGTGGCGGCTCATACCCTGCATGAAGTCGATTGGAACGGCTATTTTCGCAAAACCATCGACCTGGCAGCTAGAGCGCTGGCCTTAGGAAGCATGCCCGCAGGAGGAGAATCCCTAGCGTCTAAGGCCACAGAAAGAAAGAAGGCCTCCTCCAAAGCCTCGTTCAGTGCCTATGGAAGCATCTTAACAGGGCTCATCCAGGAGGCCGTGAAAGAGACGCAGGATGCAGAAGAAAGGAAAGGGGAAACGTCTGACAGGTCATCCCCTCATAAGTACCAGGAGAGGTCAAGTGACAGGACTGAGACCGATAAGGAAGGACAGGGGCAAGAAGAGCAATCAAGCAAAAAGCAGGTCAAGGAAACCAAGAAGAAGGCAGCACAGAAGAAAAAGAAATTGAATGAAGGCCGCATGAAGGAGAAAGAAGATTTGGAAAAAGCAAAAAGACAATCCCTCAGGGAGGTTGAGGAGAGAGAGAGGAAGAGGAAGCATGAAGAATAAGAAACAACAGAGCAAGTCAAGCGGTCTAAAAAGGCATCAAGGCAAGAGGCTGAAAGGAGAAGAAAAGAAGAGCAGGAAGATAAAGAGAAACTAGAGGAAGAATACAAAAAGGCCGAAAAAGAAAGGCAAAGAAGAGCTGCGGAGGAAGAAGAGGAGCTAAGAAGAAAGGAAGTGGAGGACTTGGCCGAGGCCACATGCCGGTCCATTGAGCAACAATGTAGGGCAGATGATCCAGAAGCCTGGAACCAGCTGAGGGAAGAAGGGCCTAGTTCTAGTGTGCAGGCACCAGAAGCCATGCCACCCGTAGTCCTGGAAGGCAAAGGCAAAGTACCCCTCCATCCTATCCCCACCCTCATGGCACCCTCCACTGAACCCACTATGCTCACCCCTAGCATCCCCACCAGCTTGGAAGTTTTCAACTTGGTGGCCTGGATGCAATACTTAATCAGTAAAGAAATGGCCCAAGGGAAGAGCACAGAAACCATGACCACAGGGCCAAAAAGGCCAGCCCTGGATGATGCAGAATCGAGGCAGAACCAGAAGCGTCCACGTGTGGAGGCCTCAACCACCCCCACCCACGCAACAATGATGCCACCAGCCAGTTACGATGAATACGTCGCCGAGCTGCTCTCCTAATTGGAGAGGGCAAAGGAGGAAAAGAGAGTGGCAGTGTGGCTGAGTTGGTGGTAGAGAAAGAGTCAGTGGCCACCTTCCAACTGGAGAAAACCCTCATCATAGCCATGCAACAATGGCAAATATTTGACCTTAAGCAAGAATTGAAAGCAAAAGAAGCATGGAAGAAAGCTACAAACAACAGCTTGAGGACGAAAATCAAGAACTTGTGCAAATGCAGCAGGAATACAAGCTCCTCCTGATGCAACATGGGGAACTGGAGGCAAGAATCGCCGCCATTGAGCAAATGATGGAGGAACTAAGTGCCAAAGAAGAGGAGTGAAGACAAGAGAGGAAGCAACAACGAAAAGAGATCGAGATCAACTACACCTCGGAAGGAAAGAACATGAGAATATGAGCAAAGAACTCAGAGCCCAAGAGCAGAAGCTCGTAACCCTAGCACAAAAGCAGGGGGAGAGCATGGAAGGAATGAGCAAAAGGGCCGAGGAATGGGCCACACAGAATGAGAAACAGGTGAAGACACTGGCGCGGCGCCTTGCCTTGGTGGAGAAAGAAAAAATCTTGGTAGAAAGCAAAGCGGCTGCCGCCCAGATAGCCTTCACTGCCCAGCAACAAGCCTTCCTCAACATATTACTAGACACAACCTGGCCGGAGGGAAAGGAGTCGTTGGAGATGGTGCAGAAGAAACTGAGCATCGCACATAGAGCCCTACAGGCGGGGCTATAGATGCCACCCCAACTTGCGGAGGTTAGGTTGGGCGTAGAAGAACAACGAAAGTACCTGCTATTGGCCGGCCTAACCCCCCAGGAGGCGTATGCACTCGGCTTTGAGGAAGGGGCGCAGCTAGACGACCGGCAGGGGGAGGACACTGACATTGAATTTTTCATAAGAAGAACCAGTGAAGAAATAATCCCACAACCCCCCTCGCCGCACGATTAGGAACAGTAACAACTCGACCCGCCCCCGGACAGACAAACCACGCTCAAGGAGTGACAGAGAAAATTAGTGGAAGAAGCCAGAAGGCAGTTACAAGCCAAACCAGTCGTGCGGCCATCTGCATCCCTCCCACCATGCCCCGATGACCTCCCAACGCAATTCCACGTAGAGCTGGTGATCTGGGAATGGCAGGAAATAAAAAAGGACCCTTTTTCTTTCAGTTTCCTCATGCATAACATCCTGAGAAGGGTCCTGCCAATTAAGGTAATGGAGGAGGTGATCACGGCTGGCGGCCGACTGGGCCAAAAATGGCTGGAAGACAGGGCAAAGACCCCCACTCTGTGGGGCACGGAGGAATTAGAGTTTTGGCAAGACAAGGTGTTCGAGGTACCACACACTTTAAGGGGCTATAACTGCCAACCTCTTTGGAGAAGGCAAATATGCGATATTAACATGCTCGCCTGGATGGCATTTTGCAACACTCTACCCTACGAGAGGAACGACCCCATATTCATGGCGTACCCTCGTAGGGTAGGCGTGGATTTTGTTGCCACCCTCCATGGGCGGCATGACTTCCCCATCATCTGCAACTCCAATGCCACCTCCTTCGACAATGCCCTCCTTTTTGATTTAGGAAGCGTAAGTGACTCCATGACGCGCTTTCTCGCAGACTTCTCCTCCTGTCCAGATCCCGCCTTTATAACTACATGTAATTACCTTAGGCTTCTTAAGCTATTACTCAAGCAAGATCCGACACCACAAGAGAATGGCTTGCCCCCCCTCTTTTTTGATCCCAATGCTATTGATAGATGTGCTATGGCATGCTTAATGATGAGAGCTAGACTACTCCCCTCCTTTTGCCTAGCCCTCTTAGAGGACATGAATGACAGCCAGTTTACTAAGTGCAATCACCCTTTCCTCTCCACCACCTCTCTCCACGTCCGCATGAATATGAAAGGATACATGCAAAGCCACCAATTTTTACGCAAATCCATCCGACCCCCTTCCCCTCCTCATTCAGATGAAGAGAATTAGGTCCTGGCTGTCATTCATTCCACTACTGTAACTAAAAAAGAAGAATAAGAAGAAGAAGAAGAAGAAGAAAAGAACATCACGAAAAACACTGACTGGACAACATCGCCCACTTGCAGAAGCACTTACCACCACATAAAGCACGATCACTGCACCGAGGGGCTCTTAAGTTAGGCGTGTTTGATGGCTTTAGTCGGCCGGCTCCACTCCCAACCCCCTAGCCCTTTTGCTCCTCCACTTCACGCTTAGTGCACATCAAGGGAGGGACATACCTAGGGAGGTAACACTGGCCTATGGTTAGACCTGTCACCCTAAGCCACTTGCACCGCACCTCCCTTGGCACAAATGGGGTTCTCAAGTGTGGGACATCACCCAGGCTCGCCTGGTTAGACCCACCTCCCCATTCCACTAGCATGAGCACAATGCACTAACACGATGAGGTAAGCACTTCCCTTAGGAATAGCATCGCACCTTCTCCTTTCAAACATCAGAGAAAGCAACAAACCACTGACTTCGGAGGCCTCGTCAACCACGCAATACCCATTTGGCTCCTCCGACAAAATTTCATAGTTCCTACAAGCATCTAAGTCTCCAAGTGGCCCTCACCATGGCACCACTCGACCAATTTCTTGCCAACCTACAACAACACAGAAGTGCCATGGGACTGGCACCCGTCTAGGAGGGGGGTAATGTTAACCCCAAGTCGAGATGGCGGAAAAAGGAAGGAAAAAGTAGAAAAAACATGGAAAAAGAGCAAAGACACGCAGGTGACCTCCAAAGCTAAGCTGGGGCAAAAAGCACAATTTTAAATGCAGAGCACCTCAAAAAACTCGGAAAACTCTTGTAAAAGAGCTCCAGGCTCCCTCCTGTGCACGGGTGTAGGCTAGAGGCATAAGGCTAGAAGAGGGAAATGAAAAAAAGACCTTGCCACAAGGGCCGGTCATGTAAAAAAGGAATGGGTGCCTATGAGATTTTAGGGTTTGTATATATAAAGTTCAAAAAGTGAATGAGAGCTCATTCTTTTGGTGTGTGGCTAACAAGAGCTCTCTTCTTCTTCTCTTATCCTCATCTTCTTGCTTGTGTGTGCTTTTGAGAGAGGGAGTGTGAGAGTGGGAGGGAGTGAGTGTGTGAGAGTGAGGGATCAAGAGGGAGAAGCTCTTCACCATCTCCTCTTCTCTTCTTCTCTTCTCTTCTCTTTTCTTGTGCGCACGGCTATGGAGGATGGAGCTTGGAGATGGAGGAGGCTTGAGGATGCTTGAGCTCGCATCTAGGATCATGGAGCTACCGGGGTGAAAGAGAGAGGAGGAAACTCATATCGGCATCAAGGTAAGCTCACTACACTCATAGGATCGACGACGCGTCGGCTAGGTGAGAGATAGCCATTAGAGCTCGCTTGAAATGCTTGAAGCAATAAGCTGTCCATGGGTCTTGGTGGTAGAGTGAAGGCTCCCACAGCAGGCACCCGTCACAGTCACTTATTCTTTATTCTTTTAGTGATAGTTTGAATAAAGGAAGGCCCGGCCACACATTGTGGTTGTTGGAGTTCCCATTTCTTGTCTCTCTCTTTCTTGCTCTTGCTCTCCCGCCATAGCTCTCACGTGCAAGCTTTGATCCTTCTCACCTTTCAACTAGTATCAGAGAGGGTCCTTTGCGAGCACTTCCTGGCCTTCCCTAGCATCTACACGAGGTATGAGAGCTTGCTTCTCACTCAGTTCTCAGCCATTCTTTGACATGAACAACAGGGTTTCATGAAGAGGCAGCCATAGCTTCCATCATTGAAGCTTGTTCTCTTTACCTCTTGCTTGGGCTTGTCCTAGTCTTGTATAGGCCTATTTTAGGCCTTCATTGGGCTCTTACTTATCCCCTACCCACCCTGATTTGGCCCCTGAAGTACAACAACATGCTCACGTTTTATTTGCGCGTGTTTGCAAAAATGGCTCAAAAATCACTCTTTTTGTCATATCTCGGGCATTTGGAAAACGATTCAGGCAAGGTATGAGTCTAAGTTGGGATTTTGGCATGCTTCGGATGTGATGGTGAAGTCAGATTTGCCAACTTTTGATGACAAAATATTCTACAACAGATTCAGGTTTGAGACAGCATGTATTTGTATGCCTATGGCTTATGTGATGCTTCTACTGATGTCTATGGATACCGGATCACTTGTGGATGTTATGCCTCTTATGTGAGATGAATTTGAGCTGATATAGCTCAGCTATTGAATGTTTTGAATAGTCCCAGATCTGGCCAAAACAGGGCAGCACTTATCTCTTGAAGTCTATGCTTACCGAGATTGATCACTTAATGCATATTGATGCCTAGATGATGTCTACATGTATGGAGATGCTATGTTAATGGATTGCCATCATTTTGGTACTGATTTTGAGGCTTGAAATACTCAGTCTAGAGCAGTGAATGTCTGTTGTAAACAGTTGGGTTGAAGCTATTCTACTCATGTATGCTTATGCCTATGCTATTCGGGTCATGTCTTGGAGATGTACATTGATGTATTGACCATTGAGGATTGGAAAAGAGTTCGACATTGCTTCTTAATCATTGGTTGAGCTTGAGCTCCATTTTCCATAGCATTTGGATATTTATCTTGGATGCTATTGGAGCTTTACTTGGGCTTGACATTTGATTGTCTGGAGCATATTTTGGAGATTTATTAGCTTACCAGGGTTTATTTTTGGGATATAATTGATGTTTATGAATGCTACATGTGGATGTCACACCGCCTCCATTTTTGGGATGTCTCATTGATGCTTGATCTTGGACACTTGTCACTGGTGCTTGTACATGCTTTGTTCGAGCTTTGTTGCTTGATATTTACGACCTTTGTGCTAGTGGGAGCGTCTTTGGATGCTTGACAGCAGGCGGTCTATGCTATTTGCGCTTTTGAGACTATTTGGGATTTCTTACCCTTTGGGATGATGCATGGTTCATATTTCTTGGTCCTTCCGATGCTTACGAGCTGACTCTTTGACTTGGGTCCCTTTTCTTGTGAGCTGACACCTACTTGTGTCAAGTCTTGGTAGTGGCAGGCACACATTGCTTTGCTGACTGGGGGGTGTGCCTACTCATTGGCAGATATTTCATGACATGTTTGGGTGTTGGATTCATGCTTCTCGACTGTCACATGTCTATGTTATGCCATCATGATGATGGTTATGGTCTTGGCAGTATATGATTGACTTGGGATTCGCTTTTGGCAAAGTTAGCTCTCATTTACTGAAATTTATAATTTATTATAGCACGTTGAAATTTGCAGATTTTAAGCACTTCTCTGAGGGTAATGCTTACTATTTGATGTTATCTTAGTCATATTTGGTGGACAGGTGCTTCTCTCGGTAAAATCCACTCTTTCAACCAATTTTAGCAGTGGTTTTAGTGCATTTTCTGCTAATTATATCAACCTGCAATTTTGCCTTTTTGCATTGATTTGGGACAGTATGGCTAGTCATTTGAAAGACACAGCTCTCTTTAACATTGCCAAGTTGGATGGTACCAACTATGGGTATTGGAAGTCCCAAATATGGTAGGTTTTGGTGCAGAAGTTGCAGATTAAATCCTTGCATTTCAAAGGTGTCAAACTTGAGGATACGAATGATGATGTTTGGATGGAAGTTGATGAGCTATGCAAGTCTACCATTATTTTGTCACTCTCAGAAGAGGTCCATCATAATGTTGTTGAAGATGAGAATCAGAGTGCATGGGATTTATGTGAGAAGATTCAGGAGCTCTATGCGCAGCAGAGTCCTGCGTCACATATGTATTGGGGGCTGAAGCAGTTAATGGACCTTCGCATGAAGGAGAGGTCATCCCTATCATCTCATTTTAGTTAGTTTCATGCTGTCATGAAGAATCTGTGTCAAAGGGTATTGAGTTCAACGATAACTTGCACCATCATGGGATGTATTCCGTACTGCCGTATACATGAACAAACTTGATGGGCTGAAAATCAAAGATGTTGAGAGTGCTTTATTGATTGAGGAAATCAACAGGAGAAATAATGATGCTTCTCACTCTTCACATGCATTGACTGTTAGAGGTGGCAAAAATGGTAGGCACGATAATGATCATAAGGGCAAGGACTCTCGAAAGTCTAGGTCCAAGTCACGTGGTCGCAATAAGTCCCATGGATGGAAGTCTGATCTTACCTGTCATTATTGGGGAAAAGCATGACATATTAGGCCGTAGTGCCATAAAATGCGCGATGATAAGTGCAAGGAAAGTCTTTTGAGCGTAGCATAGTACCTGCAAAGTCTAGTGTGAAGATAGAAGAGGTTAATGTCACGCAGGCCACTGATTCAGATGATGATTACATACTTGTAGCTTCTTCATGCAATGCCTTACAGACTTCTGAGATACATTCTATGTATGCGTAGTGCTGGCTCTTGGATTTGGATGGGTCCTTTCATGTGACGCCCTATCGAGATTGGTTTCATACCTAGTCTGGTTCTGTGCGTCTTGGTGATGACAGGTCTCTTGACATTGTAGACATTGGAGATGTTAGGCTGCAGTTTCCTTCTGGCAGCTCTTTTATTTTGCATGATGTACTCTATGTACCTGCGTTGACTCGCAGCCTTATGTCAGCTGGACAGCTTGATGATGCGCAGGGTATTTTGTGTCTTTTGGAGACTCTGCAATGGAAGATTACTCATGGTAGGCTTGTACTTGCAAGAGGTGCCAAGTCTGGCATCCTCTATCCCTTACTTGTATCTGGAGCTACATTGGATCATATTTTGTCTGTGGGTTCTATTCCCCATGTATTCCTTTGGCATGCTCGTTTGAGGCATATGTCTCTTAAATGAATGAAAATGCTCCGTGCTTTGGAGTATCTTCTACCTTTTAACTCTTCGCATTTTGATTCTTGTGATCATTGTGGTAGACTAGAAATACACATAAAAAGTTTGGCAAGAAATGCATGGGTGAGCCCTTGGCTCTTGTGCACTCAGATGTATGTGGGCCCATGCCTTGTCAGTCACTTGGTGGGGCAAAGTACTTTGTTACTTTCATAGATGATTACTCACATAAGGTTTGGGCTTATCCCATAAAGAGAAAATCATGTCTTAGACACATTTCAGCATTGTCTTGCATTGACAAAAAACCAATATGGGAAAATGCTAAAATGCCTAAGATCAGATAATGGGGGTGAGTATGTATCACGTGATTTTGAGTAGTTTTGTGATGAGTGGGGTATTAAGCGTCAGTTGACCATCCCTTACACCCCACCCTAGAATGGTATGGCTGAACGCATGAATAGGACCATTCAGGAAAGTGTCTAGAGCATGCTTAGCCAGGCTGGCTTATTGCAGCACTTTTGGGCTGAGGCAGTTACTACTATAGTACATCTCATTAACAGGTCGCCTAGTAGTGGCATAGACTTTTAGGTTGTAGAGGAGATATGGGCACGAAAACCCCCCTCTTATGATCATTTGTGTGTCTTTGACTGTGAGGCATTCTGCCATGTGCCTAAGGACAAACACAATAAGCTAGATCTTAAGAGTGTTAAATGCATTTTGATTGGCTATGGAGATGCGGAGAGATGGGTTACCATCTATGGGATCCACAAGCATAGAAAGTGATTCACAGCCATGATGTCATCTTTCATGAGGACAAAATGCATATGCAGCCTAAGAAAGTGGTTGAGGTATGCAGAGTTATCTTTTAGGAGGAGCCACTTGCTTCCGTTTAGCCTGCTCCATGGCCAACTAGACACTGCGCAACATCACCTGATGCTCATAGCCTAGATGTTAGACATGCTGATGCTAGACATGATATTGGTCAGGCAAAGTAGAGCTTGGCTTGAGGCATTCTACTAGAGATAGACTACCTCCTGACCGTTTTGTGCCCTCTATGGATTATGTACTGGTTACAGATACAGGAGAGCCTCTCATTTATGCTGAGGCTATGTGCCTAGGTGATTGTCACTCTTGGGAGAGAGCTATGCACCTAGGTGATTGTCAGTCTTGGGTGATTTTCACTCTTGGGAGAGGGTTATGTAGTCAGAGCTTGACTCATTGCATAAGAATAAGACTTTGGATTTGGTTTCCTTACCTCAAGGTAAGAAGGCTTTGCCATACAAGTGGATGTACAAGCTGAAAAGTACCCATGTGTTAGATATGATCAATGCCCCACCCTCATTAGGTGCCACCAATGATCCATGGTACTCAAAGTTGTAAGGCCCCCATTATGAGGAGAAGCCAAATGTGAGCTCGGGAGTCTTGACTTGTATATCAAATGAGATCTATGTGATCGGATGGCAAAAAGGTGATCGTTGTGGGTCTAATCTTTGGGTTAGACGGAGTGGTTAAGCTGGTAGCAACTTGAGGCGCATTGCATCGAGTTGCGGGGTAAGGGAGTTAAAAGGGGCCCCTATTTTGGGGTCAGGGGGCCACTTCTGCGTCCCTTGGCTGCTGGGGGGTCCCGATGGTAAAGGGAATATTCCCTGGTCGACTAGTGGAGGCTCATATGGTAGGTCGGTCAGGCCGACCTAAGCTAAACCCCTTTGTAATAAAGCAATTTTCATGCTACTTTAATTAGGCCAATTAGTCTATTTTAGGCTAGAGTATAAAAGGCAAGAGAGTGCCAATGTAACATATCTTTGTCAATTCATTTCTTGAAACTCCACTTCTTGGAGCTAGAAGGTTTCTTCCTTCCCACCATTGCAAAGGGTATGTACCTTGCAGCAGCTATCATCATAGTATTCTCAACAAGCAACCATGGCTTCAACATTTGTATTTCTCCTTCTCATTGAATATGAATGGCAAGCTATGGTTTGTTTCTAGCATTTCTTGGAAGCATTTCTTGTTAGTTTTCTTGTATTTTCTTGGATGTGGCAAAGTATAATTTCAATTGGTATCAGAGCTGTAACTTTGATCCATGGGAAGAGTCACTGTCATGGAGAATTTAGTCACAGGGACAAGCAGCAAGTAACTGGAGCATCAAGATTTGGTCACAGGGTTTGGTACAGTTCAAACCATGACTAGTCAGGTTCTCTGCAGTAAGTCGGGATTAATTTTGGAGGTTTCTTGGAGAGATCTTGAGGAAGATGGAGGTTCTTGGCCAAGATAGCAGGTCGTGGTCAAATGGAGGCCCATTTTGAAGGTTCTTGGCCCTAACTGGAGTCTAAACATGGATTACAGGAGTTAAACCTTGGTTACTTTTTGGAACAAGCTTCTCTTTCCCCTTTCCTTCAAGCTTCCCTCAAGCTTTCATGGTGAATCCTTGCTCATATCTTCAATCTATGGCTTCTACACTATCCAAGGACTTCAAATATTGCCTCTCTTCAGCATGAGCTTCATGAGGAGTAGCCTTATGGCTAGTTTCATCTCGTTTTTCTTGCTCATCTTGGAGTGTGTGTGCTGCCACCATGGCGCTCAAGAACATACTCACGTATGATACAAAAAAATTGGGGCTAGATAGCTCCCATAGAGCTTTGAGATCACTCCTCTCATGTGGCAGATGGTCCCTTTCAACTCCTTGGCAAGATCTCAAGCATTTGTAATCTTTTCCCTCTCCCAAACCCTAGCTATGGCAGATTTCAAGATAGCACTCAAAATTTTTGGAATTTCTTGAAGAGATCAAGGGGCTTTTACTCCATTTTACTTCATGGAGCTTCCTCAACACTCAAGGGACCGACATTGAAGCATTCTTGGACTTGAAGCTTCAAAGAGGGTTGGCTATGGAGTCAAAACAGGACAGCAAGCTATAGGCTTCAAATTTTTGGTCTATTCTCTTTTATTTCATGGGGCTTTGGTCTTAAATGACTTCAGGGACCTTCCTACTACTCCAAACACTCAAGATTTTGAAGGCTTTAAGCAATGGATTCAAGATTGAAGGCCAATCTTCTCTTGGACTTCAAGCATGACAAGGATTGAAGAATTTCTTGGAAATCTCAGTCAAAGAGGCTCCAATTACAAAGGATCTTCCATTCATTTGGCTTCTTGGAGTTGAAAACTCACTCAAGGCATCATCCTTGGATCATACTTGGAGCTATTGTATGGAATTATGGAGTATTACTCTCTCTTGATCAATTGGAGGACTTATGAAGATGGGCTATCACTCTTTATGGCTGAAGTTTGAGACAAGCCACATCTTCTTCTCCAAGCATTGAAAGAGGTACTTCTAATACTCTTTTTAATCTCTCCAATCATTAATCCACTTGTTGACTGCATCTCCTATTGTTGAAGGAGAGATTAAGAGAGTAATCTAAGCAATGACTTGCTTCATAGACTTTACCTTCAGCATTGATTGATAATGAATCGTCAAATTTCATACAATGAGCCTTCAATTTGGATTGTCAAGCATTGATTGAGTATCTACTCAGTCATTCATCCATTCATTGATTGAGTTTTGATCATCCCATTGATCTATTGCATTTGATTGATTGAAGACTTCAAAATTCATCATATAATCCTTCATATTTTGATTGAGATTTACCTAACCCTAACCCATGAGTTTGTGTTGACCCAATCTTTGAGAATTTCCCAAAATAAATTTGTAAAGGTGAGCATAGTATGCAGTGAGTCATTGATACTATTGGTAAGCCTATCTCAGTCCATTTTCATTCATGATACCTTTCCAATTCATGCATTTGGTCTTGCATATCATACCTTGTTTGTTAGAATACTAGCTCTGCCATGTTCAATGCCGACTGAGGAAAAGGTCGAAGTCGGCGGACGAGATAGCAAGAAGATAGTGAGGTGACCGTCCCTTGCTATTGATGACACCTTCTGGAGTTTCAGAGCCCATTTAGGTGCCTGACCGCCATTTTATCCCTCACCACAGGTGGTGGACCATGGAAGACCACTCAGGATGAGAGTGGAAAAGATTTGAAGACACTTGGTACAAACAGGGAAAAACAGGGCAGTTTGGTCACAGTTTTGAACACTTTGACAGGTCTACAGGTGCTACAGATTTGATTCCAGGTGGTGATTATAGCCTACAGGTTGCCCTTCAGTGCCCACATGAGTTTTACCATGGTCTATATGCATATGGGATGAAACAGTGCTCAAACAAGGTTGCCCTTCAGTGCCCACATGAGTTTTACCATGGTCTATATGCATATGGGATGAAACAGTGCTCAAACAATGCTTTTACAGGGTGCAGTCCCATTCTGGACAGTCATAAAGAACCTATTACAGGAAATGCATTTTTAATTTTTCAATAATGCTTCTTGTGCTCATTACGTAGAGCTCAAAGTCCTATTCCATCCTAGCTATAGCACGTCTCATTTGGAGTAGTGGAGCTCAAGTTATAGCCCATTTTGTGACAGGTGGTCACTGTAGACTGCACTTTGACAGAGGCAGGCAGAGACACACTGTTTTGGTCTGGAACCATTATATACCTTTTCCAAAGTGCTTATTTCAGTAAATCTGGTATATACACATATTGTAACCTCCGTTTGAAGCTATAAAGCACTTGGATCGGGGAAGCTTAGCTCAAGATATAGACCAATCTTTGACTGATAGTGCTGAAATTACAACATGGCAAGGAACAAGAAGAAAGAGCAAATGTTAGACCACATTGAGGAAGGCTTGGAGGAGTATCATGCTGAGACAAATGACAATAATAGAGCCACAAATCAGAGGCAAGAATTCATGGGAGTTAGTCCCACCAATGACGAAGTGCAATGGCCAAAGAACCCTCATGTCATAGATCATGGGAATGAAGTAAACATCTCACGTGATTCTAACGACTTCCAACAAATGTCTAAGCAACTTGGCAACATGAGTGATGGTTTACTTCAGCTTACCCACTCCATGGATGACAAATTTAGCAAGATGATTTCTCATATGGAGCAACAAAGTAGTAGATTGGATACCAAGTTTGATCAGCTGATCACTATATTCAGCAATTTGGGAGATAGATTCCAAAGTAAACCACCACCCCATGTTGAAGAAGTGCCACTTACTCATGGGAATGTGAGATCTACTATAGCTCATCAACATATACCATCGACC